>NC_091981.1:34535476-34730972 GCF_044704955.1 Pristiophorus japonicus | reverse complement strand
GGGGGGAGAGAGGGGGGGGAGAGAGGGGGGGAGAGAGGGGGGGGAGAGAGGAAACATAACTGGCCCATGGAAAGGCTCAATTGCATAGATTAATGCCCAGTTGTCAGGGTAAATGACTAGTACAAAAGGTCTTTCAGCCGTGCGTAAAACATATTGATGGATTAATAGTTTATAATGCATTCACATTTCAGTTTTCAAAATAAACCTCCAAATTCCTACCCTGACTCCTCCCACACCATCACTTGTAAATAGTGGGTTGTGAGGGAGCTGAAAGCTGCTGTGGACCTTTGGGCTTGCATTCGAAGACACAAATTGATAAAGTTTTCGGTAAACAGCCACTTATTACCAATAACGGATTTATTCAGCCATGACTGATTAAGAGGTTGTAGACATACATGCGTCACTGGGAAGTGACATGTTTTAAACACACACAATTGTCCCTTTCAAAGCCTAAAGCTGCCCCTGACTTATTTAATTAGAGCCAGCCTTTAGAATGATTAATTCCTACACACACCAGTGAAGGAAATGTAGTAAATCCCCCAGGTGCTGTTGGCTGTTCCATCGCCGTGATTCACTATACACGGGAACATGCGCAACAAAAATCAATCAGCTGAAATGCTCCGTGGGTCAACAAAAAATAAAAGCACTATTGAGCAAGTGGAAGGGAAAGAATACCCAGTTATATGATGATTAAGTGCCCAACAATAAACTGGGGTAACATATTTCATTTGATGACCATTGAAATACACTCAATTATAGCACTTCCCGACAACAGGTTAAGATGCCAGTCACTGGCCATCCATCTTGCAGTCTTCTCATCACTCGAGGATGAGAAGTCCCATCTCATGTAGGATTATAGATACAAAAGCTCAAATGTCTTACACTCAACTTTTTTTTTTTTAAAAAGGCTCAAGTTTATGGCTGCCAATTTGTTTTCATATTCTTAAAAATATTTTTTCCTCCCATTTACACACACTTGAATAGAAAGGCATCCTCTCCCCAACTGGTCAACTTCATTTTCTAATTGACAGGGATGGGGACAGTCAGTCACAGGAATTGCAGCTGTTCCATTGTACCATCCTGAGGTTGCAGTTTTTTTTTAATATAAAAAGAGTTTCTTTTTAGTGGGTTTTCTCCAGATTCTTACTCCTACAATCAGTGCAGACAGAACTCCATCAAAATGGCAGTTCAGCATTTAGCAGACCCAGAATCAGCATTCTTGCATTCATATAGCGGCTTTCACCTCCTCAGGATGACCCAAAGCTTCATAGCCAATGAACTACTTTTTTTTTTTAAATGCAGTGACTGCTGTAATGTCAAAAAGTGTGGCCACTAATTTATGCACAGCAAGGTCCCATAAAGAGCAATGAAATAAATGATCAGGTTGTCATGTTTGTAACTACAATGTAACACCACTGTATTACTGTATACACTCAACTTAGATGCACACCTTGACCACAGGGGGTGAACTTGTGGGAGACACTCCTTACCTGATCACACAGGTATATAAAAGGGAGATCCCATGCAGGGTCATCACTTCTGGAGTCCTGTAATAAAGAGTTAAGGTCACAGAGTGGCCTTGTCCCTGGAATGTGCCTAGTGTGGTTTCATGCTGTAGAGCAAGGACTTTACACAGGTAATCTGTTTTAATGGTGTGGGATGAGTGGTATATATTGGTTAGGACACGGCAGGGGAAACTCCCCTGCTCTTCTTCAAATAGTACCATGGGATTTTTGTTACATCCACTTGACAGCGCATTTGGAAAGAGGTGACATGATAGGTCCAAGGCAGCATGGATTTGTGAAAGGGAAATCATGCTTGACAAATCTTCTGGAATTTTTTGAGGATGTTTCCAGTAGAGTGGACAAGGGAGTACCAGTTGATGTGGTATATTTGGACTTTCAGAAGGCTTTCGACAAGGTTCCACACAAGAGATTAATGTGCAAAGTTAAAGCACATGGGATTGGGGGTAGTGTGCTGACATGGATTGAGAACTGGTTGTCAGACAGGAAGCAAAGAGGAGGAGTAAATGGGTACTTTTCAGAATGGCAGGCAGTGACTAGTGGGGTACCGCAGGGTTCTGTGCTGGGGCCCCAGCTGTTTACACTGTATATTAATGATTTAGACGAGGGGATTAAATGTAGTATCTCCAAATTTGCGGATGACACTAAGTTAGGTGGCAGTGTGAGCTGCGAGGAGGATGCTATGAGGCTGCAGAGTGACTTGGATAGGTTAGGTGAGTGGGCAAATGCGTGGCAGATGAAGTATAATGTGGATAAATGTGAGGTTGTCCACTTTGGTGGTAAAAACAGAGACAGACTATTATCTGAATGATGACAGATTAGGAAAAGGGGAGGTGCAACGAGACCTGGGTGTCATGGTACATCAGTCATTGAAGGTTGGCATGCAGGTACAGCAGGCGATTAAGAAAGTAAATGGCATGTTGGCCTTCATAGCGAGGGGATTTGAGTACAGGGGCAGGGAGGTGTTGCTACAGTTGTATAGGGCCTTGGTGAGGCCACACCTGGAGTATTGTGTACAGTTTTGGTCTCCTAACCTGAGGAAGGACATTCTTGTTATTGAGGGAGTGCAGCGAAGGTTCACCAGACTGATTCCCGGGATGGCGGGACTGACCTATCAAGAAAGACTAAATAAACTGGGCTTGTATTCACTGGAGTTCAGATGAATGAGAAGGGATTTTATAGAAACGTTTAAAATTCTGATGGGTTTAGACAGGTTAGATGCAGGAAGAATGTTCACAATGTTGGGGAAGTCCAGAACCAGGGGTCACAGTCTAAGGATAAGGGGTAAGCCATTTAGGACTGAGATGAGGAGAAACTTCTTCACCCAGAGTGGTGAACCTGTGGAATTCTCTACCACAGAAAGTTGTTGAGGCCAATTCACTAAATATATTCAAAAAGGAGTTAGATGAAGTCCTTACTACTCGGGGGATCAAGGGGTATGGCAAGAAAGCAGGAATGGGGTACTGAAGTTGCATGTTCAGCCATGAACTCATTGAATGGCGGTGCAGGCTAGAAGGGCCGAATGGCCTACTCCTGCACCTATTTTCTATATTTCTGTGAAAGGGCAGACAGGCCTTGGTTTAACGACACATCCAAAAGGCAGCAGCTCTGACAGTGCAGCGATCCCTCTGTACTGCACTGGGGGTGTCGACCTGGAATTTGTGCTCAAGTCTCTGGAGTGGGGCTTGAACCCGCAACTATCGGACTCCGAGGGGAGGAGGATTTTATGGAGTATATGGATTCTGTGCAACTCTATACAATACCCACGAAGTTATGGCACAGCTGTACCAGTACAGCAAGGCAGGATTGCATTGTTGATGAATCTGCCCCATTTACCCTGTGGGGTGAATTCTGAGGCAACGGGTTATTGCACGTCGCTGCTTTCAAGACTGGTCGCGACATTCCGAGGTCGGGGAAAGGACCACGCAGGCCAACAGCGGGGAAGTTGCACAACTGACTAGAGAGGTCAGTGGCCCGTAGAAGGTTGTGATTCAGGTACCATTCCAGAGCCTCGAGCACATAATCTGGTTTACACTTCAGTGCAGTTCTGAGGGAGGGTGGCATTTTGGAGGCGCTATATTTTGGATGAGAGGTTAATCGAGACCCTCAACCAATGTCACAAACAGATGATCTGGTCATCATCACATTGCTGTTTGTGGGACCTTGCTGTGCGCAAATTGGCTGCTACATTACAATAGTGACTACAGCAGGGAAGTGGCTTCATCTGACAGCTCTTTCAAAGAGCTGGCACAAGAACGATGGGACGAATGGCCTCCTGTGTGGTAAATATGATGATTCCATATAGTAAATTCTGTTTTTCAGTTTAGTTGATAATTAAATTAAATCCAATTAACTGTAAAATGCATTGAGCTAAGGAAACAGTGGGGTTAGATCCCAGGAGATCTTTGTCATGCACACTGACCTTTGGCCTAGATTGCCAAAAGATGCTGTTCCCGAAAGGCACTCAATGGGGAGCTGGACAGGTTCATAGCAATATAGGAACAGGAGTAGGCCATTCAGCCCTTTGAGTCCGTTCCACCATCAATTCATCTCCAGTTTAAATATATTCATTGATCTAGCATCTACTGTTTTTCGTAGGGGAGTTCCACACTTTGACACCATCTGCATGGAGAAGTGTTTCCTAACTGCTCTCCTGAATGGCCTGGCTCTGATTTTAAAGTCATGTCCAATGTCACTGAGCACCAATCGTGAGATCCCACGTAGGCCATTCACCAGTGCTGCCATTGGAAGAGATACCACGTGTGCAGCAAATTTAAAGGGCCCGCGGAGGGGAAATAAAAAGAAGGAAAAAAAGACTTGCATTTATATAGCGCATTTCACGACCACCGGACGTCCCAAAGCACTTTGCAGCGAATGAAGTACTTCTCAACATGTAGTCACTGTTGCAATGTAAGAAACGCAGCAGCCAATTTGTGCACAGCAAGCTCTCACAAACAGCAATGTGATAATGACCAGATAATCTGTTTTAGTGATGTTGATTGAAAGATAAATATTGGTCAGGACACCGGGGATAACTCCCCTGTGGGAACATTGGTTATGTCCCTTTGTCCTAGACTACCCAGCAGCAGAGAAAGTGGCTCACCTACCCACCCTATCAATTCCTTTCAAAATCCTAAAAACCTCAATTAAATCCACCCTTAACCTTCGATATTCCAGGGAATACAAGCCTAGTTTATGTAATCTCTACTCATAATCTAGCCCTTTGAGCCCTGGTAACATTCTAGTGAATCTGCGCTGTGCTCCTTCCAAACCAATATATCCTTTCGAAGGTGCGATGTCCAGAATTGTACACAGTACTCCAGGTGTGGTGTAACCAGGGCTTTGTACAGCTGTAGTGAAACTTTCCTCCCTTGTATATTCTAGCCCTTTAGTTATAACGGCTAGCATTCCATTCGCCCTTGATTATTTTTTTGTACCAGACCACTACGTTATAGTGATCTGTATACATGGACCTCTAAATGCCTTTGGGCCTCCACTGTTCCTAGCTTTGCACTCTTTCTCCCAGACTTCCTGGGAGTGGAAGATGTCTCCAGTCACAGAAGGTAGGCGAGGCCAGCGGTAACGTGAGTTAGCAGTTACAGCAGTCTCATGTGGCTGTGGGGAGGGATTTCCCAAGGTTTTTTTGGCCAGAGTGTTTTTTTTTCCCAAGTTTTTTTTGCCTCACTCAGAACATTGCAACACCAAGGTGGGGTGGGAGAAGGGGTCGATGGTGCACCCAGTTTATTTTTTGTACCCCACTTAATGTGGCCTCATAAATGTAGGGTAGCAGCATATCTGCAAAACTAGCAGCAGTAGACAAAACACTGCAACAGTAGGTTTTAAAATAACAGCGGCAATCACAACTATTTCACTGAAGGCTACACTGCAAATAGTTAGCGCACTCAGATATATCACAGGCCAGCAGCTCCACAGGTTCCGTATGGACATCTGATACTGCGAGGAGATCAGACCGTCAGGAGGCATACAAAAGCAAATTATTACATTTCTCATTGCCGCTTGGACCAGTTCTCTACCATGCTTCTTGTGCTTCAACGTCAGATTCCACTTCAACTCCATTCCCTTGCCACTGATTCCATCCCATTCCATAAGGTGATCTGATCGAAACGTATAAGATTATGAGGGGGCTTGACAAGGTGGATGCAGAGAGGATGTGTCCACAGATGGGGAAGACTAGAACTAGAGAGCATGATCTTAGAATAAGGGGCCACCCATTTAAAACAGACGAGGAGAAATTTCTTCTGAGGGTTGTAAATCTGTGGAATTCACTGCCTCAGAGCTGTGGAATCTGGGACACTGAATAAATTTAAGACAGAAATAGACAGTTTCTTAAACGATAAATGGATAAGGGGTTATGGGGAGCGGGTGGGGAAGTGGAGCCGAGTCCATAATCATATCAGCCATGATCTTATTGAATGGCGGAGCAGACTCGAGGGGCCGTATGGCCCACTACTGTTTCTATTTCTCATGTTCTTATCGCTCTCCCTAGCCACTGACTGAGGTTGAAGCAGACTGCTCGCAACCTCAACGTCCTATTTGACCCTGAGCCGAGCTTCTAACCCCATCTCCCCTCCGTCACCAAGGCCACTTAATTCCACCTCCGTAACATCACCCGTCTCCGCCCCTGCCTCAGCTCATCTGCGAGAACCCTCATCCATGCCTTTATTACCTCCAGCTCTCCTGGCTGGCCTCCCACCTTCCACCTTCTAAACTTGAGCTCATCCAAAACTCTTGCTGTCAGTGTCCTAACTCCCACCAAGTCCCATTCACCCATTGTGCCTGTACTCGCTTGTCCAGGCTAACATCCCCAGCATTGAAGCACTGACCACACTCTATCAGCTTCGCTGGGCAGGCCACATAGTTCGCATGCCAGACACGAGACTCCCTAAACAAATGCTTTATGCAGAGCTCCTTCACGGCAAACGAGCCAAAGGTGGGCAGCGGAAACATTACAAGGACATCCTCAAAGCCTCCCTGATAAAGTGCGACATCACCACGGACACCTGGGAGTCCCTGGCTAAAGACTGCCCTAGGTGGAGAAAGTGCATCTGGGAGAGCATTGAGCTCTTTGAATCTCAATGCCAAGAGCATGAAGAGGTCAAGTGCAGACAGCTGAAAGAACGTGCAGCAAAGTAGTCCCATCCACCCCTTCCCTCAACGAATGTCTGTCCCACCTGTGTCAGGGTCTGTGGCTCTCATATTGGACTGTTCAGCCACCAAAGAACTCACTTCAGGAGTGGAAGCAAGCCTTCCTCGATTCCGAGGAACTGCTTATGATGATGACTCACTGACCTACATGGCCTCGCCCCTCCCTATGTAGAACCTCCTCCAGCCCCACAACCCATCGAGTTCTTGATGCTCCCCCAATTCTGGCCTCCAGCACATCCCTGGTGGCCGTGTCTTCAGCTGCCCGGGCCCCAAGCTCTGGAATTCTCTCCCTAAACCTCTCCACCTCTTAAAAACCAACAATATCCTAACTTCTCCGTATGTGGCTCGGTGTCAAATTTTATTTTATAACACTCCTGTGAAGCACCTTGGGACTTTTTAGTACATTAAAAAGGTGATATTTAAATACAAGTTGTTGTTGCACAATAACGCCTGTGAATCACCTTTGGGCATTTTTACTATATTAAAGGCTCCATATAAATGCAAGTTATTGTTTAAATAACTCTCCCTCCCTCATATCTGTAACCTCCTCCAGCCTTACAACCCTTCCATCTCCTCACCCCTCAGACAATACATCAGTCCAAAATGAGGGATTGAATTGGTTTGATCCATTGTGCAGCTGGTTGAGGGGCTGTGCCATCATAGTTCAATCAGCTTCAAGGCGATACGAGATTTCACTGCAATTGAGAAGAAAATAATGCTCCTCTAAAGTGCTTTGGGATGCTTTACTGCATTAAAGATGCTATGTAAATGCAATGTGTTGTTGAAAATACTCAGCAGGTCAGAGAAAGATGGATTCAGGTTTTGAGGGAGGCCCTTCATCACAACACCCGGTTTCTGATGGACAAACCAACCCAAAACAATCGGCTATCTGGATACCAACTGACCGGCTAAATATTTATTGTTGTGCTTTTTTTTTTTTAAAAAAAGTTGATTTCCAGCATTTGCAGAATCCCATTTTAACTCCACAAGAAGCGACCGTGTTGCATTCTTCACTCACCCTCTAGGGGGCACTGATCATCAAGGAATTGTCCACCTTTCAGTTCTCCGTTCAGTAACTCCTGCAGAGAGAAAAATATATTACAGACAAGGAACAGATGTGGGTGAATAGGAAGGAATGTCAGTCGATGAGTCATTAACACAAAGGATAAGCACTTCCCTGCACAGAGGACCTCAGATAAAAGAACAGGTCCCATTCACCACTCTGCTGGCCAAAAATCAAAATGCCTCAAAACAATCCCACTAGTGAAGAGCAGTTGGTCGAAAGGATTCACTTTAACCTCTATTTTTATTTTAAAAAGGGATATAGTTTACAAGGCCAGGCAGGTCAGTTTACTGACGGTACGTGAGCACTTCAGATCTTCACTTAGAATTGTACAGCGCAGATGGGAGCCATTCGGCCCATCACACTTGTGCTGTGTCCAGAGTTATCCACTTAGCCTCAGTCCCCTGCCCCCCTTTTAATTATTTTTTTGAATGTTTATCCATTTCCCTTTTAAGTAGGGCCCCGATTCCCCCACTGTTTCTGGTTGGGCATTCCATGTCCCAATAACTCTCTATATGTAAGGGAATTCTCCTAAACTCTCCCTGTATTCCTTTGGGAATGATCTTTAATTTAGTTCCTCTAGTTGCCGACTTACTGACCAGTGGAATTCATTTTTCCCATTTTACCCTTTAAAAACCTCCACGTTGGGGGAAATGGTGCACAATATGTAATGGGTTTCTCTGTGAATAAAGCTTGAAAGCAAGTAAAGATTGGACTCTTGTGCTCTATCCTGCACCACCTGGATATCTGACTGTTTACACCTGTAACCTTCATTGTTCCAATGAAAAGGAGCCCCAATTTCTCCAGTGGCTCCCCATAACTAACACCACTCATGTTAATAAATCTCATCTGTACCTTCTCCATAGGCAGGACATGCTTCCGAATGCAAGCCCACAAAACCTGGACGCCGCATTCTAAGTGTGGCCTGACCAATGATTTAAACAATTACCATTTTTCTTTTGTAATCGATGATCCTATTTACAAAACCTAGGATCCTTTTAAAAAAAATAAATACATCTTTGTGCTCCCTTCCACTTGTGTATCTGAAACCCTAAGTCGGTCTGCTCCTCTACTCCAATCTTGGCCTCTTGTGCATCCTCAACTTGCTTGGCTCCACCTTTGGTGGCCGTGCCTTCAGCCGCCTAGGCTTTCATCTCTGGAATTCCCTCCCTAAACATCTCCACCTCTCTATCCCGCCCTTTAGCCGTTCCTTCAAACCCATCTCTTGGACCAAGTCTTTGGTCATGTCTCCTTCTTTGGCTGTGTCAATTACAAGTATTTTTTAAAAATCTGATTACGCTCCTTAGTAGTGCCGTGGGGTGTTTTACTACATTAAAAAAAGGTGCTATATAAATGTAAGTTGTTGTTGTAACACTATCCTTCTCCATCCTTGGCATTATAGGGGAGCTGACACCAGAAAAATAGAAAAGTTACACAACATAGCCCATGCAAGAAATGGTGTTGGGATTTTGTACAGCAGGAAGACAGAGGTGAGACATTCCCTGGTGATGGAAGAAGGGATTTCTGCAAGATTGTTGAGAAAATTCCCATCAGCAAATTACATAGAATCTACAGCACAGAAACAGGCCATTCGGCCCTCTGGTCTGTGCCGGTGTTTGTGCTCCACACGAACCTCCTCCCAGCCTACTTCATCTAACCCTATCCTCATCACCCTATCCACATATTCCTTGCTCCTTCATGTACTTATCTAGCTGACCTATTAAATGCCTCTGTAAATAATTTACAAGAATAGAACAAACAAGTTCACCTCCTCAAACCACACTTTCATATTTGAAGTAGCCTCCCGAGTGGGCTACAAGCTCACAAATCTGCTCTTCCCCTTGCATGGAATTTGCACCTGTAGCTTATTCAATCGATTATTCTTGCCTGCGGAGCTAAAACTACCCAGTGAAATCTGAGAAACCCGGTAATCTCCCCTCGTGACCTCTAATGGGGCTCGCAGAGTTTCTGACGAGCAGCAGTGGCTTGTTACAATGGAACCTCAGCAAAGAGCCAGAGTTTGCTCCCCTTTGCCCCTGCCCAGCAGGCTCCCCTCTTCCTCGAGCACCACTGTGAATCATCTGCCACATGCTTGAAAATCCTTAAGTCTCCCAGGCAGAGGGTCTCCCAATCTTCTGGCAAGCAGCTATCAATCAGAAATTCGAGCAGGAGATGCACCAGGATATTTACACACACGCGGCTTCCTTCTCGCTTATTTACGTTAGGGAGAGTTTGGGCTTACGGACATCGTTTAACCTGAAGGGTTTTGTTGCAAACTAATAGCCAAATCTGCCCCACATCGTTGTCAGCACACACCCATTGTGTTACCAACACTCGCGTGAGATAAAAAACAAGATCATCAAAACAACTCAAAAAAGGTTTAACCCTAAAAGTTCAGTGAATCAAAAATTTACGGTCTTTAGTTGCTGCTATAATTGGACTCAGTTAGAAATTGGCATCCCCGATTAATTAAAATGGGTCATGATTAATTTTAAAAGATTGGAATTTGACACTTGATAAGTTTAGGTCCGAACACACGCTGGTAATTGGATAATGGAATTCTTAGGAATATTGTAGGGCGGATTGGACAATGATACTGGGCAAATGTTTCTCCTCCCATTATTTTTTTTAAATTCGTTGCCAATCTTTCCAATTCTTTGTCAGATCACAAACGCCAGAGGTCACCTTGCACACATCAAGGATCACCTTGCGCCAATGCTCTTAGCCAAAAGGCCTAGAGCCCAAGCACCGTTCCTGGAAGTACTGCAATACCAGGTTCGTGCCATGGAGGTGGATGGGTCAGGCCCCCCACACACCTCCGTGGAGGTGGATGGGTCAAGCCACCCCACCCACCTCCTACTTCCAAAAAGCATAGGAGAACCACCTTCCTGATCCAGGGAGAACCACTTTGGGGTCATGGTTACTCCCCTGTCAGGTCAGTTACGCATGATCTTAGCCAAAAGGCCGAGAAGCTTATTTTTGTTTTTTTTTAAATTCGTAGCCAATCGTTCCAATTCTTTGTCAAATCACAAACGCCAGAGGTCATCTTGCACATGCCAAGGATCACTCTGCGCCAATGCTCTTAGCCAAAAGGCCTAGAGCCACTGCACCGTTCCTGGAAGTACTGCAATACCAGGTTCGTGCCATAGAGGTGGATGGGTCAGGTCCCCCACACACCTCCGTGGAGGTGGATGGGTCAAACCTCCCCACCCACCTCCTGTTTCCAAAAATGCAAGCATATACCTTCCTGACCAGGGAGAAACCACCCGGAGGTCATGGTGGCTGGTCAGAAACGGTACTACACTTGATCTTAGCCAAAAGGCCGAGAAGCGATTTTGATCAATTGCAAAATGCCATAGATTATTCAAAGGACAGGGCAATAATACTGGGGACCGCTCTCCAGTTCATGGGCCTTACACAGGAGGGATAAGCCAGTTCTGAAGAGGCTCTCCCACAAAGTCTGGCTGGGTTTTCTCCCAGCTACAAGAAAGCAATACCAATGATGTGCAAACTTACATTTATCATAGAATTATACAGCACAGAAGGCGTCCAGTTAGCCCATCGTGACTGCGCGGGCTCTGTGAAAGAGCTCTCCAATTAGTCCCACTCCAACCTGCTACTTTTACCCCTTCAAGTATTTATCCAACTCCCTTTTGAAAGTTACTATCGAATCTGCTTCCACCACCCTTTCAGGTAGTGCATTCCAGATTATAACATTTATACAACATCTTTCGCGTCCTCAAGTCATCCCACAAATGTAGAAAACAGCAATGAGATGAATGACTCATTTTTTTTTTAAGCAGCATCGGATTGAGGGATAATTGTTGGCAAGGGCAAACTCCCCTGCTCTTCAAAATAGTGCCATGGAATCTTTTCCATCTACTAGAGAGGGCAGACAGGGCTTCAATTAAACAGCTCATCCAAAAGACGGCAGCTCCGACAGTGCAGCACTCCCTCAGTACTGCACTGCGGTGCCTGCCTGGAGGATGTATTCAAGTCGGAGTGGAACTTGAACCCACGACCTTGATTCAGGAGAGAGTGGTACCGACTGAGCCAAGCTGACAGGTGATACTTTTACATTTCTCCGGATTTTTATTTCTATTGAAGTTAACCTAAATGTTACGGGAGTGATGTAAAACGGGCTGTTCGCTATCGAACTATTGTAAAATTACCGATGATGTTTCTACACTTACTATGTTCCTACTAATCTACAGCTCAACCTAGTAAGACCAGCATGCTCGAGATATCCCTCGCCCTCAAGATCGGTGGACCAGACAATGGGTAAAAAGGCAAAGCTGTGGAGATTCAGATTATGTTGTTTTAAAGTTGGTCTTGGTAGAAAACTCACCTCAGCACTGCTTGGCACCCGTGATCAGAGTCCAACGTGCACCATTCAAATTAGGAGATTATAATCTCACACAAATCAAACCTCCAAAAACAGGGCTTGGGTTACATTCAGGAAAGCTGCCGTGTAACGAAGCTTTGATGGTTTTGAAAATGACCTCTCCGATTTATTTAACACACACACACACACACATCAGAAGCGAGCCAGCTGACTGTTCAAGTTCTGTGGAGTTAATGCCGATCACCTTTCAACTCTACCATTTCCAGCCTTTCATGTGGAGTCGGGTTACAGAGGAGCTGTCAGCACTCTGAGGCAGAAAAGAAAAGGACCAGGTGACATCAGCCCAAGATCTGCAACTGCCATCGGCGGCAAACCTCCCTTTTCATTCCCAGGGAGCCAGGAACACTACGGAGCTTTGTTTTAACACTTCCTGTCAGAAAGGCCACCTTCATGAGCTACTCCCTTCAGTCAACAGATCAGCAAGGACGTTGCAGCAAGCGCAGAGAGATTCCTAAACACAATCTTTGGATAAAAGTCTGGGGACGGGGCTGGGGTGTGAGGAGAGCATCGGAAATCACAGATCCGATAACAGTGCCTTAACAAAAGATAAGAACTTGGGACTTAAGGTGACCAGCGAGCTCCATTCACACCTTTCACTTCCAACAAACTGCCACATTTGCCATACATGTTGCCAGATGAAAGATTTTTATATTTTTTTTAAAAAGAAACATGAGCAAACTCAGAATTCAAGCGGAAACTTTCAGAATGGTGCTACAGTGTCCGTGTGGAAGTATATCCGAAGGCTTTTCAATTTCTTCATAACCTGCTGACGTGTAATATGCGGATACAAGGTTTCCCAGCAAAATAAATGTTAATGTTTTCAGTTGTGTGAACAATAAAATAAACTTCCATTTTTACCACAGAATGTTAAAATATTATGCTACTGCTATATTTATTGGGTAAAGGAAACACATAAGTATCTTCTCTGCTGCACTCGTTTGGTTCCATTCCTTCCCATCCAAATGTAGCGACAGCATACTCAGCAAGATATCCCCTTCCTGCACACAGTCAGTCAATGTCGAAATCTCCCAGGGATCTATCCTTGGCCCCTGGAGAACTACCTGTCTCTTCTTTGAAATAGTGCCACGGGATCGGTTACGTCGACCAGAGAAGGCAGACGGGGCCTCGGTTTAACATCTCATCCAAAAGACGACGGCTCCAACGGTGCAGCGCGCACTCAGTACTGTACTGAAGGGTCAGCCTGGATATTGTGCTCAAGTATCTGGCGAAGGGATTGAACCCACAACCTTCATGGCGGACACCTCGAATATTACTAATGAAGGGCTCTACCTCTCCATTACTTCCCTCGACCGTGCTGCCTTCAGACTTCCCATCTAACATTTGGTTTTCCTACCCCAACTGAATATCAAGAAGGCTGGAGGAATTATTTTTGGGCCCTGCCATCTCCTTGCATCCAATTCCATTCCCCTCCCTGGGTCACTCGTTCAGGCTGAACCAGACGTGCAAGACACCACATCCTAGCCATTACCAAGAGCATTCATCTTCCAACTCCACTACAATTACCTGGCTCCACCCCTACCTTGCCCTCACCAACCCTGAAACCGTTACCCACATTTTTGTCACCTCTCCCATCCTTCTCAAACTCTTAACTTGCCACCAAGCTGCCAATCTCCTCTCCACACCAAGTTCCACTCACCTGACACTCCTCTCCTCACTGACCTACTTTGGCTCAGTGCCTCCCAGGCACAATGAACTTCAAATCCTTTGCCTCATCTACAAATCTCTCTGCAGTCTTGCCCTACCCTCTTAGAGCTACCCCCTTCAGCCTTGTATCTTCATCAGCCAGTCCTTTGACTCTGATCTTTCATGATTCCACTCACCATTGGTGATCTAGCCCTCAGTTGTCTCAGCCTTACTCCCTGGAACCAACTCAGGACCCAGCTCGAAGCTCCGAGATCTTTGGACATTTGTGACCCACAGTTTTCATCGCGCCACCATTGGCGGCTGTGCCTTCACCAGCCTAGGCTCTGGAATTCCATTAAAAAAAAACCACAAAAAAAAAAAAAAAAAAAAATCGCTCTTTTGCTCTCTCCTCCTTTATGACACTCCTTAAAAACCCATCTCTTTGACCAAGATTTTGGTTACCTGTTCCAATATCTCTGTGGCTCAGTGTCAAATTTTGTTCCCGAGAAACACTGGGAAGTTTTAGTATGTTAAAGGCGCTATATAATTGCAAGTTGTTGTTGATTAACAACTCATTAAACATCTGAGCGTTTCTGGTTTACAGTGGGCAAAAGGCAAGAGGAAAGGAGGAATCTCATTTATGCAATGCTTACTTTATTCATGCGATTAAAAAATGTAAAAAAATTATGGATTCTCTAATGAAACCATACAGCTCTGGTAATTCAGAATGCAAGTATCTTACAACAGGAAACACAACATTTGATCAGTTGATGCTTCCTACAGTGAAAATAAATTAAATAGCTCACAGCTTCAGGCAAACTCAAACATAAGCTCACATACAGACTTCAAGCCAGTTAATACTTCAAAATCCTAAAACTGGTTTATAGTCTGGTCCAGTTTTCCAGAACCAAGCTACAAATTTATATTGATCGAATTATTTTAGATTAGAATTGCATAACACACAGAAGTTCTACTCAAGATGATCTGAATCCATTTTGACAGGTAATAAATGAATTAGTTACATTACATAGTCACTGCCCATCTTTAGATGTATTCACCATGTACAGTATTTATATACTTGAAGGAGTAATAGTACATACTCTATCCCTCACCTTGACCAAGTATCAGTGGGTA
Source organism: Pristiophorus japonicus (assembly GCF_044704955.1). Lineage (NCBI taxonomy): Eukaryota > Metazoa > Chordata > Chondrichthyes > Pristiophoridae > Pristiophorus > Pristiophorus japonicus. The sequence continues at coordinate 34,716,037 of NC_091981.1, read as the reverse complement.
GCACACGTGTCTCCGAGTCAGAAGGTGGTGGGTTCAAGTCCCATTACAGGGTCTTGAGCACAAAAACTTGGCGGACACTCCAGTGCAGCACTGCACTGCTGGAGGTGCGTTTATTTTACTTCAATTTTTTAATTATTATTTTTAATTTTTAAGATGAGACATTAAACCAAGGCCCTGTCTGCTCTCTCAGAATGCAGAAGATCCAATGGCACTATTCTGAAGAGCAGGGGAGTTATCCTCAGTGTCCTGGCCAATATTTATCCATCAATCAACATAAAAACAGATTATCTGGTCATCACCACATTGCCGCTTGTGGGAGCTTGCTGTGAGCAAATTGGCTGCTGCATTTTCCACATTACAACGGTGACTACAGTTCAAAAAGTACTTTATTGGCTTTAAGATGTCTGGTGATCATGAAAGGCGCTATATAAATGCAAGTCTTTCTTTAACGCCAGGCCCTTGCGACTGCTCACAGATTGAAGATAATTGGCAAAAGAACCAGGGAGATGAGATTTCTCTTTTTTTTTCTAAACAGAGAGTTATGATCATCTGGAACACATTGCCTGAAAGGATGGTGGAAGCAGATTCAAAAGTAACTTTCCAAAAAAAAAGGAATTGGATAAATACTTGAAAAGGAGAAAATTTCAGTGCTTTGGGGGAACGATCAGGGGAGTGGGACTAATTGGAGAGCTCTTTCAAAGAGCCGGCACAGGCACGTTGGACCGAATGGTCTCTTTCTGTGCTGTATGATTCTATGGGGTAGAAATTGCCCTCCGTCCGAAATGGGGCACACCTACCATTTAAAAAATGTTTTTCTCCACCCCAGTCCTCGGGGCGAGGATCCCGGAGAAATTCAGCAGTGTCTTTTTTTCTTCGTGGTGCGCTGTTCTGATCGAGTGCGGGGCGGAAGTGACCTCGCTGTGGGTCTGCTGCCCCGAACAGTCATCAGCACCATGCTGATGATGTCAGTGCGTCACTGCTTCCTCTTCAGTTAACGGGGAGAGCCGCTGCGAACTTTGCAGATATTTTAGTTAGGTCCACTGGGCCACCAGGGAGGGTTTCGGCTGGGCTGGCGGCTTGACACCCAAGAGGGGAAGTCAGGTTGCGTGTTGGCGGCCCAGCGACCGCGGCAATGCGCCCTCTCCTTTAAGGGCGGCCGTGCTGCCATTTCAGAGTACACCAGCCCGCGGAGCAATTTCAGGTAAGGGGCAACTTTGCGAGGGGTCGGAAAGGGGTCAGCGCCTGCACGCCGTGACGGGATAAGGGGTGGAGTGGTCCGCTCCCAAGGTAGGGCAATGTTGAAAATGGCGGCCCCTCCATGGCGAGTCGGCAGCCATTCCACGCCACCCCGTAGCTACCACTTTCCAGCAACGAGATGCCTTATCGGGGGGGGGGGGGGGGCAATGTTGGCTCCTATGAGTTTCTCCCGTCTGCTCAAACTCCACTCACTGCACAAAACATCTTAGTTCATGCAGAGCATAGCAAGAGCTGGGAACTAAATGACAGGAGGGTGAATGGAGTAAAGTCAGAGGGAAGGGGTAGGGAAAGGACATATATGAGTCAGCCTCGGATCAATGGGTGGCACTCGCGCCTCAGAGTCAGAAGGCTGTGGGTTCAAGTCCCACTTCAGGCACTCGAGCACAAAGTTCAGGCCGACACTTCCCGTGCAGTACTGGGGGAGTGCTGCACTGTCGGAGATGCTGTCTTTCTGATGAAATGTTAAACCTTTCAGGTGGACGTAAAAGATCACATGGCACTATTTGAAGAAGCCCAGGGGAGTAATCAAGGAGTCCTGGCCAATATTTAACGCTCAACATTTATCTCAATGCTGTTTGTGGGACTTTGCTGTGCGCAAATAGGCTGAGGTGTTTCCCACAACAGTGGCTGCACCTCAAAAGCACTTCATTGGCTGTGAAGTGCTTTGGAACATTCCCAAGGTCATGATATATAAAAACAAGTCCTTTCCATTCCTTTTTTTTGGTGCGGCTCAAAATACTTGATTAGTTTCTTCTTTCAAGCCAGGGCCCCAGCCAGCAGTTTAATTACAAGCTCGAGATTTGGAGCTCACTTTCCCTTTCTTTTTAAAAAAAAAGCCAGGCAGATCTGGCACACAAACCCAGATGTGGAAGTAATTCAGCTCAGTATCCAACAGTTATTTCCTCCAAACCAAAAAGCCAGTCATCTCTCCAAGGGATTTTGCACCAGTCGCCTCAGAGGAACAACTTGCCTTTCGCCATTGGCAGACTTCCTTTTCCCTTCCTCCCCTTCTCTTCCCCCTTCCCTCCCCCGTCATGCCTGATCAAAGCCAGGATTTGCTTTTGGCGAGTATACCGTTTTGGGAATGGAGGAGGAAAAAAAAAAAATTTGCTTCAATGATCAAAGTTCAGCCCCACCATTATTCTCAGTACATTACCTAAACAATCAGCTCACCCAACATGTCAAGTCATTCCCACAGACGAGATCTTGGTGCGTTTCCAATCATATATGCATACCATAATATATATATAAAAACATAGCGTCAACACAAGTCAAGGCACTGGGCAGCCTTCAAACACTTTTAATCACTGCAACAGCTGGATCAAATCTCAGCGAAAGCAACAAGGTCAGTCTCCTTGGTGTGTAGTATGCAAAGGTTGTTGGCAGCGCTTCTGAGGCTGCTTAGTAGTCAAGGAGCAGCTACATTAAACCAGCGAAACATTAGCAGGGAGAATGACCCTCCCCTCCACATAAAAATAACCCATCCCTTCACTATTTTAACTCAGACTTTTATCCCATGACAGGAGAGTCTGAAACCTTGCACAAACATAAAGCTTTAATTTTGGATGCACATAAAACACACAATGGATGGAAGTCATCTTTAACCACTGTACCCTGGTGAGGGCATGCATTTTGGGATGGAACATTTGAAGGAAATGACGTTGCTGTGGCATGTCCTGCTTATTCAAAGCCTGGTCAAAGTATACCAATTACAATTAGTAGGTGACCAATTGTGAGATTCTCATGTCGGACAGACACATCACACACACTCATCGCACAACACTCACATGCCCAACACACAATACTCTCACACCTCACACTCCAACACCCTTCTGTCCGGAACTCAACCAGGTATGGATTTACTTTCTGTAACCTTTGCTGATCCTTTTAAAAAATATATATTTTTTAATAAATAAAAGGAGGTAAGCCTCCAAATTTTATTTTGTGATCTTTCATCCACAGGACTGAGTAAAATTTATTACTGCACAGCTTGCCCCGAGGGATGTTGTTCAAATTGAATTACAGCAAGGTCATCACAGCACCTCACCCCGTCTGGAAATGCAGTGATGAAATTTCCAAAAATATAGTGGAAAATGTTTGAGCAATCTCAGCTTGTGCTGCACTGGGAGGCAGAAGACAGCAGTCAAACTGAAGTACACCCGTCACCAGTCTTATCCTACAGATCAACTTGCCTCTCCTCAGTTCAAGGGATATGGAACAACAGGAGTTGAGGTACAGATCAGTCAGAAGCTTATAGAATGGTAGAGCAGGCTCGAGGGGCTGAATGGCCTCCTCCTGGTTATGTTTCCATGTTCCCACATACAGTACTTGGCAGTTCCATTATGGTTTAGTACAAATATATTTCAGATTCTACACTTCTAGCCTCATGGAATATTAAAAAGCATTTCTTGATCTCATCAGCAACCCAACAACAGTCAAGAATGGAATTTTTACTCAGTTTGAAGTTGAAACAAAAGCTCTTCTCTCTGCTACAAAACAGAAGACCAAGAAACTCGGTCTGTAGAAAATTGGGCTGTTAAGAAAAAAATCTGATGGCTGCAACACATTTAAAGGCATGGATATGAGCAGCTCGACAGATGGAGATATAATTTCTGTTGTGGTCTGTGCATGAATACGGTCTAGGAAAAGGAACACACCTATAACAGGTCAATCCATCATTGTTCACGGAGGTGAACAGTTTCAGATTTCTTGATTGCGTGTGCTTAAAAGAAAAACAAAATCCCTTCATTACACAGAAATGCTCCAGCACTACAGTTTTCTACATATCGCAAAACTGCAGAGAATTGGGTTGGACAAAGAGTTCTGGTGGAAAGAGATCGTGTCTATCTAAAACTGCGAAGAGAAGATCGGATTTGACTTTAAAGCAGTCAATCCAATCTGTATACAAGGAGAGACTGAGTCCTTGCACACTGTAGGGTTGTCAACATGGCACGATTGTCCTGGAGTCGCCAGGAATGAAGGATAAATTCCCGGGTCCCTGTTGCAGGCAACACTCGGAGAAAAATCACAGGGGCCAATAAAAAAGTTTTTTTCCATTTTATTTGAACACTTTCCATTTTTAGTTAGGATATCGGAGGTGGGTTTAAAAAAAAATTGTTTGACTAAATGTCAAGTGTCATCCAATCGTATAAGGAGTCTGTTCACGTTCCAATTCGCACAGGAAGACTGGGTGCCGTGCGCATGGCCGTTTCAAATGACCAATGGCGAGAGCGTAGGGGCTGGAGGTCATGTGATGATGCCTCCCGGAATATGTCAAACCAGAGTTGGAAACCCTAACTGCCCCTGAAGTGAATCAAAAGAAAGAAAGAGGAAGTTTCCAGAGCAAAGCCCTCACCTTGAGTCCCCAAACGGTGATAACCTAATTTCATTCAGGTTCTCTGAGCAAACAAACCCAGCTCAGGAGGAAGAGGAGAACTCCTGTTGTTCTTCAAATAGTGCCATGGGATCATTTACATCCACCCAAGGGGGGAAGACGGGTCCTCGGTTTAACAGCTCATCCGCAAGACACCTCCAACAGTGCTGCACCCACTCAGTACTGGAACAGGGAGTGTCAGCATGGATTATGTGATCAAGTCTCTGGAGTGGGGCTTGAACCCACAACCCTCTGACTCAGAGGCGAGAATGCAGCCAGAGTCACGGCTGACAACTAAAAAAGGAGTTCAAGTCTCAACCCCATTTCCTCTGGATAAATGTGCTGCACGAAATGGTGTCCTGGATTCTTTACCAACTCGTACTACAGGCAGCCAGAGAATATGGGCAAAGAATGTGCTCGTTACATTGATGCACCTAATCCAGGCAGTTTTGGGTATGTTCTGATCGTATCTTACCTGTACCAAACTTTAAAAAAAAAACACTCTGTTCTATTGGATAAGCAAGCAGACAGCTTGAAACAGGCAGGGCTCAATCGTCCCAACTTTGAGCCAAATGTTTGATGGATTAGAAAGTAAAACTATTATTGCAGCATTTAGGACATTTTCGGACTTCTTGAATCCATTCAAAAGGCACGCAAATTCACACTTATGGCCCTTGGGCTGGACTCGTCCACAAGTATTAGATAGGCATTAACTGATCAAATAAAGAATTGAGGATGTTTTTCTTTAGAGTGTGGTGAGAATGTGGAACTTGCTGCCACACGGTGTGGTTGGAGCAGATCGCATTGATTCACTTAAGGGGAGGCTTGATGCATACATGAGGGAGAAGGGAAGAGATGGGATACAGGGGCAGGGTGGGAAGAGGCAATTACAAGTGGGAGGAGTCATATGTGTAGCATAAACACTGGTTTAGACCAGTTGGACCAAATGGCTTGTCTCTGTGCTGTCAGTTCTACATAACTAGTAACATTCTGGGACGGTACAGTCTGATTGATGAAGTGTGTAGTGTGTGGATGGGCCCAGTCTGGGACGCAGTAAGCAATATACACATGAACAATGGAACATAGGAACATGGCCATTGCTGGACACAAATTAGCAAGGTCCATTCAGTTCACTTTCTACCATTCTGGTAGTCGAATGATATAACGATACTGGAGTCATTCACTATCACAGCAATCAACCTCTATCAATTAATCTATTACAATGGACCCAGACATGACCCGAGGAAACCCCCCAGCAGTGGAGCGCTTTGGGAACCATCGGTCCAAGCCACCTGTTCCTCCCCAGCATGGTACACTCACCACAAGTCATGTCTCAAATTACTCGTATCCCAAAATGTTATTTTCTGAAAGAAACCGATCCAATTTGCATTTGAACGAACCAACACGAATTGCTTTCATTGTCTCCCTTGGGTGCCTGCTCCATGGAAAAGCAAGTTTAAATTAATCTAAAGAAAGAGGAACAGGGAACAAACTCCTCAAATCCATCCAAAAAGCTGTGTGGGAAACAATTTAATAGCTCCAATAGGATGTTCGCTCCAGTTCTGGCCATCAGAGTGCATTCCTGCAGCAACATTCTCAGTGCTTGGCCCATGCACAGAGCTCATGGTACTGTACATACAGAATAGCTGATAAAGCTTAAGGGATTTGTTACACATTCCAAGGACCTTCTGAAAAATTCTGACCCCATGCTGTGACAAAGATGGGTCACCAGCTGGGGTAGAACCCAGAGCTATGAGGCACCAGAACAACATGCAAGAAACTCGCTGCCAGTTCCTCTTGGTCCGTCCCTTCGTTAGCTCATTTTGCACGGCTTGACATCTGGGGTTTAGCTCCGTATCATTTTCACAAAGTGGGAAACCCAACAGCACAGAGTGTTAAGTTGGCTTTCTAGGATTTTACGAGTGGAGCGAAATAGAAAAGAACCATCCGTTCCATGCTTGCATGAAAAAAAAAAATTCCGAGTGGCGCATCAGCGTCCCAAGCACATTTCTGGCAAAGAAGCGAAGCAAACACACAGGTGTTTCAGGAACTAATTGACCCCGGTCTCCTCCTCCTCCCCCCATGACAAATGTTGAGCAGCCAATATTAATCAACTTCATCTCTACTTTCACCCATCAAAAAGGTGAGGAGGAGCACTAAATCTCAGCATCTTGAGCAGACCGATCACTATTCCACCTCTTCCAGATCTCCAAATAATAAATCAACCAGTCCCAAAATACGTGGTTGACTTGAAAGCCCCCACCCACCCCCCCTAAAACACACAAAATCATGAAACCAATAACATCCATTTCACTTCAAATTTTGGACATCTAACAGTGATTATTAACAGATATCCAATAGAGAGATAAAGTAGTTATGGAACAAACCACCCAGAACTTTGAGGCATCTATCAGTATTAAAACAAGTGAACACAATTACAATGGTGACCAATCCTACTAGCTGTAACAAATGAACAGGAAAAGGCCATTCAGCTCGTCGAGTCTGTTCCACCATTCATTCAGATCATGACTGATCTGTACCGCAACTCCATTCCAACATAAAAAACAGTCCATGTGTAAGGTATCTGTTGAGACATCAACAGTCTTAATAACATGGTAACCAAGGGTCACTGCGTTGCCATTACCAGCATAAAATATACCAGCACTAGACAGGTTTAACCAATTATACTAACATCTGTACTGGGTTTGGAATTTGTACTACTTCAACTGAAACCTACAATGGCAGACTGGATGTGAAAGTTGCTCCACAAGGTCACACATTTCTTTGCTAATACCTCTTTCACTCACTCCCTTCCATCTCCTCTTTGAAAAATGGATGGCTAGAGTGGAAACACATTATAATGTTGACAGTATTCCAAAACCGTGCTCCATAAAAACTTGGAAATAAAAAAGAAAAAGGCCTCGCATTTATATAGCGCCTTTCATGACGTCAGGAAGTCCTAAAAGTGCTTTACAGACAATGGAAAACTTTTGAAATGTAGTTACTGTTATGTAGGAAACATAGCAGCCAATTTGTGCACAGCAAGGTCCCGCAGCGATGTAATAATGACCAGATTTTCTGTTTTTAGTGATGCTGGTTGAGGGATAAATATTGGCTAGGACGCCGGGGAGAACTTACTCCTCTTTAAATAGTGCCATGGCATCTTTTACATCCACCCGAGAGCGCCTTGGTTTAACGTCTTATCCAAAAGACGGCACCTCAGACCAGTGCAGCACTCCCTCAGCACTGCACTGGAGTGTCAGCCTAGATTTGTGTGCTCAAGTCCCTGGAGTGGGACTTGAACCCACAACCCTTTGACTCAGAGGCGAGAGTGCTACCCACCTAACCAAGGCGGATAACTCGATCTTACTGAGAGAGGAGAGGAACAATAGTTGCTGAAGATTAAGCTGGGATCTTGATACAAACCATTATTGTATTAAACGGGAAGAGCCTCGCAACCATTCCCAAGCTAAGTATACGGAAGGGCATGAAAGGAATTCTTCCTGTGGTTAACTACTTTACACTCCAGAAAGAACAGGCTTAACGCTAAGCTGCTAAGTTCATCATACTTCTGTGACTGTTGGAGCTTGGTTAGTGGTGTAAAAACCGCTCATGCTTCATTGACTGAACACTGGAAAAGCAGATTTGACAAGTAAATGGAGACCAAGGGTTATGCTTGCAAGTCTCCAAGTTAAACAAATTCCAGTTGGTACATACATATTAAATATAATCTATCTACACACACACACACACACACACACACACATACATTTTAGACCCTTTACAGAAAATCTTAAAGCCTCATTGGCTGGAAAGTGGTCACATGTAATCGATTAGCATTTCCAATTGCTCGTTCATTAATGGGCAAAGGTTTTCAGAAACTTTGGCCGAGCAGTGAAGTATTTTCTGCCGCAGTCAACAAGTGCAGGGTACTGTTTGGACAAAGGAGAAAGGAAGGCTGGTCACAATATTATAAAAAAAGGATACAGAGGCACCGCACAAGGTGCAAAAAGGATTTACAAGGATGATACCAGAACTGAGTATCTATAACGATCAGGAAAAATTCAACAGGCTGGGGCTCATTTCTCTAGAAGAGAAGGCAGAGGTGAGACCCGATAAAGGTCTATAAAATTAAGAAAATAGTTTGATAGGGTAGACAAAGAAGATGTCACCAGTTATGGCAAAGACCAAAACTAGGTGCTATAAATATAATGGTCATTAATAAATCCGAGGGGGAATTCAGGATCCAAAGAGTGGTAAGAATAGGGAACTCTCATCACAAGTGGCTGAGGCATATCATTTAAGGGGAAGCTAAAAGGTTTTGCTGATACAGTTAGATGAAGAGGGGTGGGAGGCCTGTGTGGAGCATAAATGCTGGTATAGACCAGTTGGGCCTCATGGCCTGTTTCTGTGCTGTAAGGTTGATGTAATTCTATGTAAATTAAAAGAGAGTATATTGTGAAGATAAATATTGGCAACAGTTGGATGAAAGATAAAAGATTTTCTGCTCCAGTCACCAAAAATTAGTGAGGAGACCTGGATATTTAATAAAAGAACATTTAATAAGGCTAGGAGCTGAGTGGTGCAAGTCTCCACTAACTTAGTTCAATAGCAGACAAGCAAAATCGGCAGCGTAGATTTTATTTCTTTGTGCACACATTAACACAAGAACAGAATTAGATGAGGCGATGCGCTCCATTGAGCCCGCTCCGTACACAGTTCAAATTGCCCCATCATGAATTAATCCAGTTCAATAATTTCCCTGAAGGAGTTAAAAATCTATGTTTAACTATGGCCCCACTCCAGAGACTGGAGCATATAATCCAGGCAGACAGTATTGAAGGAGTGTTGCACATGATGTCTCATCTCACTGATCTCATTGCTGTTTTTGAGAGCTTGCTGTGCACATATTGGCTGCTGTGTTTCCTACATTACAACTGATGTACACTGCAAAAGTTCTTAATGATCGCGAAAGGCGCTATATAAGTGTACGTTCTTTCTTTCTTCTTTAGCATTTTCCCAAAAATAAAACTCTGCAAATTTTCTTTGACCATCAACTTAATAAATCCATCAAAACTCCAGGAAATCAAACATTACAACCTACAACAAACATTATGCCTTGTAAGTTGGAGGCGGCTAGGGAAAGCATTCCCGACAGCTGAAGGCTGTACCAATGACGGTGGGACAGAGGGGTGACAAGGATTGCAGAGGGCCCAAGGGCCAGGAGTCTGAAGGACACAGACAAGACTGCAGAGATGGGGCTGAGTGAGGCCATGGAGGATTGGCACGTGATGATTAGGGTTTCAAATGTAACATAACACACTCACTGACCCGTTCCTCCAATGTGAATGAGCACCTCCAGGAAAGGAGGGGGCAAAACATATGAAAGCAAGCAGAGAGAATGAGGAAAAAGAGAGAACAGTTACCACTCCCTCTGGAGCTATCCAAGTTGTAGCCTTCAGCTTGGTAATCATAGTTTAAAATGATCTATTAAACGTTATTTCCCTCGTAAAACCTACAGTTTAATGATTAGAAAAACAAAGTACAGGTTGAACCCCTCTTATTCAAAACCCTTGGTACGTGGCCTGTTCTGGATAAGGGATTTTTCCAGATGAGGGGTGGTCACGTTAAATTGGATAGTACAGGTACTGAGCAAGAGGAAATCGGGACTGGCTTGCTTGGGGTTGGGAGTGCGGCAGAGAGATCATGGGGCGGGGCGGTGGATCGCGGGGTCAGGCCAACGATTGCGAGAGTTGGCAGTGAGGAAGGACTTCAATTTGTTCATGTTGGAGTTCTGCGCATGTGCCACCCCGTGGACAGGAATGGTTCTGGATAAGGGGTGGTTCCGGTTTATGGAGTTTTGGATAAGGGAGGTTCAACCTGTACCAACAAGTTTTAATGTCTCCACCCCCTCGAAATCAAGCCCATCTTGGACAGTAATTAATAAAATGTCAGGACTAAAAGGAGAGAGTCAAATCCCTTTCACTAAAATGAACATCCCAGTCAGCAGTACTGATCTATATAAATGGGTCTACTGAAAACAGTTAGAAACAGGCCCACTACTAAGGATGTGGTAGTCTCTGCATCATGGAATAGTAAGGTTAGTGGAAAATTATTGCATCAAAGAAACTCACAGTTTCAGACCTGGGGAACTCCTATGTAAACAGCGATTGAAGTATTTCACCGTGTGGGATTTGAAAGGGCAGGCACTGATGCATACGCACATTCTACAGTGTTTGCATTGTACAGACACAAATACACGCCCCCTGCCATTCATTAGAGTGGCAACAGCGGTACTGAGATCAGAAGTCCAAACCCATCGTTACATGATGCTATGTATTGGTTAGTCGCTTAGCCACATCAGTTTCAAAGCTCTTACATGTAGTGTTCCTCCAGAATGCAAGAGAAATGCTCTATTCAAAGAAAAGCCATGGTATTTCCCAAAACTGGAGTCTCCAGCATTCACCCACCACCTGCCCCCAAATATAAAAAAGGTGTTTGAAGCTTCAGAGCGTCCATTCCCCACCACCGCTGATGGGGAATAAAGACTGCTGTACAAAAACAGTTCCAGTAACACATTCCCCAGGACCAAGTGTTTGAGAATTAAAACCAGTCTCCTTTCACTTCTAGGATTCTTTCCTCTCTCTTCTCTTCTCTTCTCTTCCCTTCCCTTCCCCCTCCGCAACCCTCTCGCCTCGACACCCAAGCTTATACAGCTGCTAAAGGTGTGAGGTGAGGGAAATGCGAGGGTGAGGTGAATGGCTGGAGTCCACCCAGTTTGTTCAAAAACTTTCCAATACACAGCATGGAGTAAATCCCAACTTGGGGGGGGGAAAAAAAAAAAGAGCTCGAAGGATTTTTAAAACATGTGTGGGAGATGGAAATGAAAGGTTGCAGTGGGAGATTATGGTTTGGGGATAAATATTCAGGACAGGGTAAGGGGGGGGGGGGGTGCGGGAGTGGGAGTGGAGAATCGGAAACACCTGAAACTGGAGTGCTCGAAATAAGCACCAATTGCAAAGAAAGGTTCAATTCCCTAACAGTGCCATACCCAACCAGAAGAGACCAAAAGAGAAACCAGAAATAATAAAAGAAGAATCCAATACTTCAAAAGAGAGCTCGCTAGCTATTTTTATTTGTACTCCCCTACAGGTTGCACTTCACAGGAAGAGAATACAAACAGTCTCTCACAGTGACAGTACAAGTTCTAAAGCACATTATGTTCATCCTCTGCAACCATACGGGTAGATCAAGAGTACTTTGTGTATGCACTGCTACATGAATCGAAATGTATTTACTTTAATCGCTTAGCAGCAACAGTTCCTAATTTTTGATTTCACAGTCTGATAAACACCACAAAAGGTCACAGAAATATTCATCTGTCATCAGTTCCAACCAGATTGTGAATATAGAATCTTAGATCATCCTTTTAACACACACACCCTTCATGTGCCCTTTCCCCCATTTGCAGCCCTTTTTATTGCTTTCCAGACAACTCAACCACATTAAATAAAAAGAGAGAAAAAGACTTGCATTTGTAGAGCATCTTTCACAACCTCAGGACATCCCAAAGCTCTTTACAGCCAATGGTGTACTATTTTTTGGAGTGTAGCCACTGTTGTGATGTAGAAAACACAGCAGTCAATTTGTGCACAGCAAGATCCCACAAACCGCAATGTGATAATCTGTTTGAGGGATAAATATTGGTAAGGACATCGGAAAAATCTCCAATGCTCCTCTTCTTCAAAATGGTGCCATGGGATCTTTTATGTCCACCTGAGGGAGCAGCCAGGGCCTCGATTTAATGTCTCATCCGAACGATGGCACCCTTGATACAGCAGCACTCCCTCAGTACTGCACTGGAGTGTTGTCCTGGATTGTGGGTTCAAGGGTCTGGAATGGGGCTTGAACCCAGAATCTTCTGATTCAGAAAGGGGAGAGTGCAGCCACTAATATTAAACATATTGGTTAATCTCATTTTAAAACTGAACATAAAAAGTTGAATATATTGTGTCTCCCCATTAATTGTTCAATTATTCTCTCCTGCCACTTCTCCCCAATTTTCTTCCCACCCTTCCTGAAGGTGTTGACTCCTTGCCAGGGTAGATAGTTCCATGGTCATCTTCCAGTTTCTCACCAATTGCCGATTATTCACCGGTGAGCTTTGACAGCAAGTACTGGTAGAAAATAAGATTCTAAGCAAGGGACACCTCAAAGCAGACTTCAAACCTGTCCATCACAGGTCAATGGACAGCAATCAGGAACAGGAACAGGAAGCCTGGTTATGTCTCCTCAACTGAGCCCCCGCTAAAAACCAGCTGTCTAACCCTTACCCCCATTCTGGTTGAGATCAGCCAACTCAGACCTTCCCAGTCGCTATGGTTCAGCTGGTCATTGAACTAAATGTTCAAACTTTCACCCTGTAAACAATGGAGTGATTGCACTCAACTCCAAAGAGCAACTTGTAACATGAACATCATGACTGAAGACCTACAAGTAGACTGAGTTGATAGATTGAGTGGCTGGGTCTTTACTCGTTGGAGTTCAGAAGGATGAGGGGTGATCTTATAGAAACATTTAAAATAATGAAAGGGATAGACAAGATAGAGGCAGAGAGGTGGTTTCCACTGGTCGGGGAGACTAGAACTAGGAGGCACAGCCTCAAAATACGGGGGAGTCAATTTAAAACAGAGTTGAGAAGGAATTTCTTCTCCCAGAGGGTTGTGAATCTGTGGAATTCTCTGCCCAAGGAAGCAGTTGGGGCTAGCTCATTGAATGTATTCAAATCAGATAGATAGATTTTTAACCAATAAGGGAATTAAGGGTTATGGGGAGTAGGCGGGTAAGTAGAGCTGAGTCCACGGCCAGATCAGCCATGATATTTTTGAATGGTGGAGCAGGCTCGAGGGGCGAGATGGCCTACGCCTGTTCCTAATTCTTATGTTCTTATGTTAAGTACATACATCTGCATGTGGGCTTTATACACGTTGCACCACTGTCTCTTGCCTGTGAAAATGTTTACCTTTCATCTTTCTCCAAGCAATAGGGGATGTTAACGTGATATGTCGACACGGTCTGTCCTGGGCACCTGATTGGTTGAGGCTTTCAATAGTATAAATATTATGGGCCACATCTCCATGGTACCATGACAGCAGCATATCCGAGGTACCCCATTTACAAGTGTAAACTGGATCGAGTCTGAAACTCAAAAAAAACTTCCTGATCAACATGTTACTTTAACCACTTAGCTAGGCACAGGTGCTAAACCAGCAGAGTGCGAATGACGGTGTCTCACCAGTTTTGAGGCAAAAACCTTTTTTCTGTAAATATATGCACATTACCAGAAGTGTTCTTAGATAAAAAGATTTCTGCTAAAACATTTCTCACACCAACCTGCCGGCTGCCAAAGCTTGTAAAAACCCACTTACAAACACCCACATAAAACACACTATAGGAACAGGAGGAGGCCATTCAGCCCCCTCGAATGTCATGGTCAGTACGAGTCCCACAAGCATATCTGACAAGTACCACCAAACCAGGTTCAGTACGGCCAGCATTTGTGCCTTCTGGCATTACAGACTTTCCAGCATCAGTACATTGCAGGGTTTAGGAGTTTAGTTACAAAAACAGGCCTTTCATATGCCATTGATCAATTCCTGCAATTCTCATTTAGTCCAAACTTGACTTTTATGGGTTTTTGGAGGAAGTGGGGGAGGAAATTAAAGGTAAAAGCATTATTATTTGGGCATGGACACTTTATAAAAAAAAATATATATATATATAAAAACATTCCTGTCAGTTTGAGGCATCCAAAACTAAACTCCCTTTATCAGCAGCTGTGATAACACCCCCTTAAAAAAGCTCACATTGACATATTGCCTTAAATACATCGTTCAATTGACTCAAACCACTTGAAATGGTTACTTGGCGACATATCTCGATAAACGCAGCAGCCATTTTGAACACATCCCAATTCCGCTAGCCAGCTGACTGGCTTGTTGATTACTTTTGCTTTGAGTGGGGAATGCTGGCCAGACAATGGGAAAGCTCTGATCTTGGAGTATGGCCAGGAGCTCTTCCAGGTTCACCCAACAACCAGAACGGGAAACGATCCAAAGATCATTCGTCTCATTCAAAGGTTGCCACACTCCTGCAAGAACTGAAAGTGGCCATAACCCTACAACTTTCAACAAGTTCACTCTGCTGTGCTGCGAGATGTTGTACTATAGGAGCTGCTTGATAGAAAGGCTGTAGACAGTAGGCCATCAATGGTCCAAGCAGCCTATTTTATGCTATACACTTTGATTGTATAGTGGAAGGCTTCATCACTGCAACAAGACAATAGGGCACAAATAGCCCCCAATACTGGTGTTGCCGCATTTTCCCAATCCGTTCGAGTGGCAATGTCTTGCTTCCTTGTACATCATCATAGGCAATCCCTCGAAAATTAAGACTTGCTTCCACTCTGAGTTCTCGGGTGACTGAACAGTCCAATACAGAAACTGTAGTCTGTCACAGGTGGGACAGGCAGTCATTGGAGGAAAGGGTGGGTGGGGAGTCTGATTTGCCGCACGCTCCTTCCGCTTGCTTTCTGCAGGCCCTCGGCGACGAGACTCGAGGTGCTCAGTGCCCTCGCGGATGCTCTTCCTCCACTTAAGGCGATCTTTAGCCAGGGACTCCCAGGTATTGATGGGGATGTTGCACTTAATTAAGGAGGCTTTGAGGGTGCCCTTGAAACGTTTCCTCTGCCCACCCGGGGCTAGCTTGCCGGGTAGGCGTTCCGAGTAGAGCGCTTGCTTTGGGAGTCTCGTGTTGGGCATGCAAACAATGTGGCCCGCCCAATGGAGCTGGCAGAGTGCGGTCAGTGCTTCGATGCTGGGGATGTTGGCCTGATCGAGAAAACTGACGTCGGTGCATCTATCCTCCCCAGGAGATTTGCAGGATCTTGCGGACACATCGTACACCATAAACACGAGCCCCAAAGTGACAATTCTCTGTGTACCTTTTATCTGCATCAGTGGCACAGTCCACTCAGTGGTCGCTGAACAATGTTTGGACACACCAGATTTTAACCTATCCCACCGGCGGGAAGAGTGCAAGCTTAAGCTGGATGCCCATTTTACACCCTGCACAACAAAGTTAATGGAGCGTAAAAAGCAAGGGATGGGGGCGGGGTGTGTCAAACAGACACCCGATTTGAACGTGTTCCATTTGCGCTGGACCGGTTGGGTTAAAATCAGGGCTGTTGTTTCTGCAGTGTCTACATCGAGCCATAACGAAGTCAGTCAAAGTCAATCACTCCACTGTAATTAGTGTAGGGAACTTTGTGTGAACAGTCACCCATTTTGCCACCTTTCTACCCCACCAAGTCTTTGAATTGGCCTTTCAAAAGTACGCTTGTGAAATGGCTTTTACAGTTAAACATTCAAACATGCCTCATGCACAGAGTAGCAGCTATTAGATTAGTTCCTTACGAAGTGGGATAAAGTTCATTTCTCCTCACTTTGGAAGTTATAGTGAGACAACTTTAATATAGAAAAATATGGATTAGCTCCAACTGGCTCCATTTACTGAAATGTGAAATAATGAATGAAGTATTCAGTGAAAAACAAAAAGATATAATTCAATAATGAACATGTGTATGTACACGCCAGACACACGTGTGCGCAGACGCGCAAACACGCGTGCAAACACACGATAAAATATCTCCTACTTTGAAATAATGTACTTTCCTGCAATTGTTCACAGATGCCCACATTTAACTTCTGTGAACCACATCTGGCACTAACCCTATTAAAAAAAAAACATTGTATGAAAAACAGTTCTGTTAACATAATAACGGCACAATTGCCCCACACTCACCATCTGAGTGGAATTTAATATCAAGGTGATCTGCCAGCGAGGGGAGTCTGGAAATACTATTGAAGGCTTTGAAGCTTAAGTCTCCATTTCAACAGCTAAAACAGTTTCAGATGTGACAATGTAATTTTATGGCCTGAATAATACCTACATACTGGCAGCTGAGGTCCACAGAGGGTGCATTACAACAAAAGTGAAAGATGGTTTGCAGAGCGCTGAGCCACTGTAATGTTATGCTCCTTACCCCAGATTTTTTTTTTTTTTTAAAAAAGGAGTTTTAAAAACTAGAGGGCTAAAGGAAACCCGAGAAAAACCATTTCATTTGGATACAAGAGTCAACAAAATAAAATTCCATTAATTCACTTTTCCCCACATCACAAGAGATGAAACAGAAAAGTGGTTAATACAAAATGAAAAAAAGTCATTTCTTGTGATCCTACTTCGGAGCATTCCTGCCCAGCACACAATACTGACAAGCCTCGCCAAAGGTGCTCCATAGTCAATGACAACGAGCTCTCGGAGAACAAGATTGAGTCACCAGCTGATTTCCTCCCTCCCTCCATTTGAGAGCACCTGCTTTATCGACTTGGCTCCTGTTCTACACTGCCTTGCCAAGATAGGACACTATTTTTTTATTTTTTATGAACTGCTAATAGGGTATGCTCGTGTAGTGATTATGTTACTGGACTAATAAGGCAGAGGCCTGGACTAATAAACCAGCGAACCTGAATCCAAATCTCATCATGCAGTTTGAGAAGTTGAATTCAGTTTTTAAAAATCTGGAAATAAAAAGCTGGTTTCACTAAAAGTGACCATAAAATTGTTGAACTGTCGGAAAACACAACTGGTTAATGTTGAGGAAGGAAACCTGCCATCCTTATCCGGTCTGGCTGATATGTGAATCCAGTCCCTCACCAACATGGTTCATAGAATCAGAACGATGCAGCACAGAAGGAGGGCATTTGGTCCCTTGTGTCTCTGCTGGTTCTTTGAAAGAGCTATCCAATTAGTCCCACTCCACTGCCCTTCCCGATAGCCCTGCAAATTTATTCCTTTCAAGCATTTATCCAATTCCCTTTTGAAAGTGGTTATTGTATCTGCTTCCACCCACCTTTCATGCAGTGCAGATCATAATGAATCGCTGCATTAAGAAATTCTTCTCAGCTTGTCTTCTCTTGCCAGTTACCTGAAATCTGTGTCCTCTCTGCCAGTAGAAGCAGTTTCTCCTTATTTATTCTATCCAAACCCTTCATGATTTTGATCACCTCTAATAAATCCCCCTTTGCTGACTCTGCTCTAAAGAATAACCCCAGCTAGTCAAATCTCTCCACGTAACTGAAGTCCCATGTCCCTGGTATCATTCTAATAAATCTCCTCTGCACCCTCTCTATGGCCTCGTCACCCTTCCTAAAATGCGGTGTCCAGAATTTCTTTTATTTATTCATTCACGGGATGTGGGCATCACAGGCAAGGCCAGCAGTTATTGCCCAGGAGAAGATGGTGTTGAGCCACCTTCTTGAACCGCTGCAGTCCATGTGATGAAGGTGAGCCAACAGTGCTGTTAGGGAGGGAGTTCCAGGATTTTGACCCAGCGATGAAGGAACGGAGATATATTTCCAAGTCAGGATGATGTGTGACTTGGAGGGGAACTTGGAGGTGGTGGTGGTGTTCCCATGCGCCTGGGGGAGGAACTCCTGCAGCGATACTCCAGTCACAGAATGTTCTGCACCTGTTCCCGGATATCCTTTACCCTGGCACCAAGAGGCAACACATCATGCAAGACTCATGATGGCAGTTGCAGAAATGCTTGTCTATCCTCCTGTGGCAGTGCATTTGTACACTTTACTGCCACCCCGCTTCCCACACAAGAGATTAATGTGCAAAGTTAAAGCACATGGGATTGGGGGTAGTGTGCTGATGTGGATTGAGAACTGGTTGGCAGACAGGAAGCAAAGAGTAGGAGTAAATGGGTACTTTTCAGAATGGCAGGCAGTGACTAGTGGGGTACCGCAAGGTTCTGTGCTGGGGCCCCAGCTGTTTACACTGTACATTAATGATTTAGACGAGGGGATTAAATGTAGTATCTCCAAATTTGCGGATGACACTAAGTTGGGTGGCAGTGTGAGCTGCGAGGAGGATGCGATGAGGCTGCAGAGTGACTTGGATAGGTTAGGTGAGTGGGCAAATGCATGGCAGATGAAGTATAATGTGGATAAATGTGAGGTTATCCACTTTGGTGGTAAAAACAGAGAGACAGACTATTATCTGAATGGTGACCGATTAGGAAAAGGGAAGGTGCAACGAGACCTGGGTGTCATGGTACATCAGTCATTGAAGGTTGGCATGCAGGTACAGCAGGCGGTTAAGAAAGCAAATGGCATGTTGGCCTTCATAGCGAGGGGATTGGAGTACAGGGGCAGGGAGGTGTTGCTACAGTTGTACAGGGCCTTGATGAGGCCACACCTGGAGTATTGTGTACAGTTTTGGTCTCCTAACTTGAGGAAGGACATTCTTGCTATTGAGGGAGTGCAGTGAAGATTCACCAGACTGATTCCCGGGATGGTGGGACTGACCTATCAAGAAAGACTGGATCAACTGGGCTTGTATTCACTGGAGTTCAGAAGAATGAGAGGGGACCTCATAGAAACGTTTAAAATTCTGACGGGTTTAAGACAGGTTAGATGCAGAAAGAATGTTCCCAATGTTGGGGAAGTCCAGAACCAGGGGTCACAGTCTAAGGATAAGGGGTAAGCCATTTAGGACCGAGATGAGGAGAAACATCTTCACCCAGAGAGTGGTGAACCTGTGGAATTCTCTACCACAGAAAGTAGTTGAGGCCAATTCACTAAATATATTCAAAAAGGAGTTAGATGAAGTCCTTACTACTAGGGGGATCAAGGGGTATGGCGAGAAAGCAGGAAGGGGGTACTGAAGTTTCATGTTCAGCCATGAACTCATTGAATGGCGGTGCAGGCTAGAAGGGCTGAATGGCCTGCTCCTGCACCTATTTTCTATGTTTCTATGTACCCCATGGTGCTGTGGATTTGCTCTGGTCTGGACTCTTTCATGATATCGTCATCCTCAGCACTGAAAACCGATTGGAGTGTGCCACAGTTGTGGCAGATCCCTGCACTGCCTGCCTCTTTTTACCCTGCCAGATGTCCACCCATTTGCTATCCTCCTGAACTCTCTATGGCTGTGGGGGGTCCACCCCCTGGAACGTGCAATCCTGGAAATTCTGTATGCAGTGACTGTAGCCACTCCTCAAGCTCAAAAACCCCCGAGTGAGTGGCCAGAGGCACTTCCTGCATACATGGTTATCCAGGGCATATGACGTATCCGAGAATTCCCACACAGGAATTGCAGGCAACATGTCTCAACTGTTCCATCACGGCTATCTACTTAGTTTAGTACAGGGTATCCCTTTAACTCCTATATATTATTTATGTATACCAGATTTTTATTTAATGCAATTTAGATCCCTTTAATGTTGGTATCCACTACTTAGTTAGTTTCATCCACTTAGATTTAATTAATTAATCATTACATATTTACTGTTGTCCCTTGGTTTAAATTACTTTAAATCCTTCTAATACTGCCCCAATTCCCACTCTCACCAAATTCCTGTTTTAACTCCTCACTCTGTTTAGCAATTCACTGTGTTTTGAGCGCTCTATGCTCTTGCAGATATACCCTTGAATATATACCATTACGACACACATCAGTTTCCACTGGTCAGTCAACCCCCAGCCACACAATAATGAACACCTCGTCAGTACAGTACCTACTTACAATTGCTTGACAGTTAACTGCCAACCTACTTGCAGTTTTTAAAGTAACAAAACCAAGTTCAATTTCAGTTTGATAAAAACAAACTTTCAGTACTATTTACCAATTAATTCCCACTCTCACCTAACTCGCATTTTAAAGTCCACGCTCTGTTTTGCAGTTCACTCTGTTTAGCAGTTCATTCTCGGTACTTTGAGCCCTCTCAACTGCCCTCTGAAGTGGCCTAATAAGCCACTCAGTTGCATCAAAGCGCTATCTGCCTCAACCTCTAATCTTGGAAGTGAATGCCACAGTCTCACAACTCTCACTGTAAAGAAGTTTCACTTGTTCTCTGTGCTTAATCATCTATCAATGGTCCCTCACTCTTGACCCGTCAACTACTGGAAACAGTCTGTATCTATCTACCCTCTCCAATCTTCTCAATTTTAAAACCTATTATATTGCCCCATAATTTGCATTATACTAACAAAATAATGACCAAATTTTCAATCTTTCTTAGACACGGTGGATATTTGAGCATTCAAAGTACAGATATGAAAGTCAACAAAAAGAATGCAAAAGAGTATTATGAACTCAGAATTGCAAAAGACATGCACCTCTCTAAAAATGAAACTTAAAAACCCCAAAGTCATCTTAGAGCTAGACATAGCCAACAAACCCCTCCAGGACTCAGCAACCTTGTACTTCTGCCAACAGCGTGTGACCTGGTTTTATGAAACCCTTTTTGTCTGTCAAGCTTCAGAATGTGTGTGTCACAGTCACTGTATTAATAGGAAACCTAACAAATTATCATTTTCATAGTGGTTGATTTGGGGCTTCTGAATGACTTTGGTTTGGCATGCAAACGAAGAATATTAGAAAATATTCCAATACAGCTCACCAAGTGCCAATCTGTCAAAGCAAATCAAATGAGAGACTAGACATTTGCCACATCAGAGGCTGTTTTTCCAGCGATAAGAAACCTTCTTCCAGAATGAGCTGGTGCATCTTTACATCAGAGCCACAAAGAGGGTACCCTGGTGGGAATTAGTTCTTAAGCAGAACTCAAGAGTTTGAAGTATAGAGATTACACACTATACACAAGTTTCAAACCATCAGATGAAAGTTCTCTCCAGGATGTGACCAGAGGGAGAAACAAAAATCATTCAGATATATTACAAAATAAAATGGATAACCTGGGAATGATTACTATGACAGATGAATTGAAGGGTTAACTATAGCATAATGAATAAAATGGCTTGACTGCAGAACAGCAATCTAAATCAAAAGATTCAGCTAAATTATACATAGAATAATAATAGACACCTGTGAGTGATAAGTCAGATGAATTCATAGAGATTGAACCTGAAGTAACTTTTAAAATAGCTCCATGATATTTTATTTTTCTAATAGTTTACATATACTGAAGACAGGGGGAAATGTTACTTCATTGCAAGTTTGAATTTTCTTTTCCTCCAGCCCGACCCAGTGTCACAATGCATACCACATGGTGTGCAATGTCCACACTGAAGGATTAATGTAACCACTACAGCTGAGAGTAATATTCAACTGTTGTTTAATAGGAAATACTCCCAAACTGTAAAGGACACCAAAAGTTAATGAGTTATCTGATTAAAATCGACTTTAACCCTCAACAATGCTGCAACTTAGATCATGACATAATGCCTAACCGGAGCTGCTAATGAGCTTTGTGACTTTGAATTGTGTTTCATGGGAGGTCATTCTCTGACAGAGCCTAGATTTAAAAAAGAACAAAATTTGCATTGTGTGTTTAAAAAAAAAGAACCTTTCACAAACTCAGAATATCCCATAGCTGATAAAGCTGCTGTGAAGCAACTGAAGACATTTCACTACTTTAAAAGGTGCTATATAAATGCAAGTTGGTTACTTGCAGGCAATGAAGTGCTTTTGAAGTGTAGTCACTATTGTAATGTAAGGAACGCTGGAGCCAATTTGCACACAGCAAGTTCCCAGCTATCAGATAAATATGTTTCAGACCATCTGTTTTTGGTGGTGTTGTTTGAGGGATGAATGTTGGTCAGGACACCGGGAAGAACTCTCCTGGTCTTCTTCCAAGAGTCCAGATGGGGCCTCGGGTAAACATCATCATCATCATCATCACAGGCAGTCCCTCAAAAATCGAGGAAGACTTGCTTCTACTCAAAGTGAGTTCTCAGGTGACGGTACAGTCCAATACCGGAATTACAGTCTCGGTCACAGGTGGGACAGTCAGTCATTGAAGGAAAGGGTGGGTGGGGAGTCTGGTTTGCCACACGCTCCTTCCACTGCCTGCGCTTGGCGACGAGACTAGAGGAGCTCAGCGCCCTCCCGGATGCTCTTCCTTCACTTAGGGCTGTCTTTGGCCAGGGACTCCCAGGTGTTGGTGAGGATGTTGCCTTTTATCAAGGAGGCTTTGAGGGTGTCCTTGAAATGTTTGCTCTGCCCACCTGGGACTTGCTTGCTTTGGAGTAGGAGTTCCGAGTAGAGCGCTTGCTTTGGGAGTCTTGTGTCAGGCATGCGAACAATTGGCCCGCCCAACAGAGCTGGTCGAGTGTGGTCAGTGCTTCGATGCTGGCCTGATCGAGGACTCTAATGTTGGTGCATCTGTCCTCCCAGGGGATTTGCAGGATCTTGCAAGATCCTGCAAATCAACATCTTATCCGAAAGACAGCACCCCAACAGTGCAGCACTCCCTCAGTACTACGCTCGACTGTCCGCTTACATTTTGAGCTCAAGTCCTAGAGTGGGCCTTGAACCCAACCTTCTAACTCTGAAGATGGAGTGATACCATCGAGCCAAGGCTGACACAGAATAGCATTAGGGTGGGGAGAAAATGAGCCAGCCTGTATCTATGACTGTTCTGTGCACTTTGGAAAAGAAAGACACGTCCATTCGTGTCCTACAGAAACCTCTTCACTTTCAATTACACATCGGCAAGATCCCAGAGACATCAAGGAGAGGAAAAGACCAGTTACTCTCTTTGAGTTGATGGCGGAATGTTGGCCAGGACATCAAAAGAACTCCTTGCTCTTTTCAAATAGTGCCATAGGATCTTTAAATATTCACCTCACCTACCAGGACATCCAAATGATGGAATCAAGCAATGCAGCAGTCCCTCAGTACTGTACTGAGGGATTCATTGTAATAAAGTGCCAGCCTAGATTGTGCGCTCATGTTCTGGAATGGGTTTTCAGCCCACATCCTTCTGACTTAAACTAACAGTGCTACCACTGAAGATAGTGCATGGAATAAATTCTAGTGGAGTATGCATTAGACATGACATAAGAATCCAAGACTGTAACTCCAAAAATGCTACATGTAGGATGCAGTTTAGCATTAGTTGTGGCTCAGTGGGAGCACTATTGCCTCCGAGGCAGAAGTTATGGGTAAGAATCCCACTCCAGAGATTGCAGTGCAAAATCTAAGCTGGCACTGCGTGTAGCACTAAGAGAGTGCGGCACTGTCAGAGGTACCGTCTTTTGGATGAGACGGTAAAGTGCAGCCCCTTATGCCCTCATGGGTGGACCTGAAAGATCCCACGGCACTATTTGAAGAGCAGCAGCTGAGTTTGTGGGCAAATTGGCTGCCGCATTTCCTATATTATACTTCAAAAGCACTTCATTAGCTGTAAAGCACTTTGGAACATCCTGAAGCTGTGAAAGGTGCTATCCAAGTGCAAGTCTTTCTTCATTTTTAGAGTTAGAAAAAATAATTTGAAAAAATCTCATGCACTTTGTTGCAAATATTGATGCATCAAACCACAATACAACTTTATTGGTTTAATTTGCACATAATTTTGCACTAAAAATAAGTTGCCTCTGCATCATTGACATCCAAGGGATTCAATATCACACATACAAGACAAACATGCTGCCTTACGACAGACTGAATATTATAATTACAAGGGGTTAATCTTCAGAGATACTGCAATATATAGATAGCCTACTGCACAGGGAGGTAATCTTTTAAATAAGCCAGTCCAAGAGCAGGAAATATCAGATACCAGCAATCTACAATTGGAAGTTAAATTAGGGTGAATGTTTGGAGAGTGGGACCCTCAAGAATGCCCTGCCCTTCAATTAGATCATAGCTGATTTTTTACCTCAGTTCCATATCCCTTGATATTGATCTCAGTCTTGAAAGCTCCAATTGATCCTGCATCCATAGCCTTTTTTTTGGGGGGGGGGGGGGGGAAAAAGAGGGGGGCGGGATTCCAGACTTCCACTACTGTGTAGTAAAAGTGCTTCCTGATTTCACTCCTGAACAGCCGCGTTCTAATTTTAAGATAGTCCCCTTTTTCTTGATTACCCCAGCAGAGGAACTATCTTTGCATCTACCCTACCGAATCCCTTTAACATTTTTAAGCACCTTGATCACCCTTCAGTCTCCTATACTCAAGGGGACTCGATGTAGTCAGAGACAAGCAAACTGTATAGTGGTTTGTTTTTTTCAAATAAACGCCTTCAAAGCATTCCACCGCTGTCTCCTCTGATGGCATCAAACCAGAATTTTTCAGCACTCCCACCTCAATCTAAACCAGTTAGATGCCAAGTTAGAATTTTATTCTATTGCCAGTAGAATGAATAAATACATCTTGGGGGGGGGGGGGGGGGGGGAGAAGGGGTGGTAAAGTTGACAGCTACACAGACACCAGATTAATTGATGATCTTGCTGTACTATCCAGCTTATATTCCCATTTTATCACAACCACTAAGAAAAGACTCAAATTCCAGAATAACAGATCTTCTAGGTAACTGAGACTCCATCTCCACAGCTTTGAACTATATTATCTTAGTGAATAGCACTGTCGTCATTAATAAACCTGGCGGAGACAGCTAAAGGCAGAGGGATCTACCCTATGCAGCGGAAAATTCTTTGCCCTTTAGCCCTGCACTCACCCCCCCACCACCCAAAATAAAAAGGTGATGCCATCATTTCAAAATAAATTCAAGTCTGAACATCAGAGAGTTGGGTTGTGGCTCACACTGACTGTAATGTTGGCTCATATTCACCTTCATCCTGAACACAAAAGGGCCTTTTTGTTTTCGGTGGAAATGGTGATGGGTTCCCCCACCCGACAAAAAAAGGGCAAAGCAGAACATTGCTCTTGTACTTGCTTCTGGATTGTGTACACCGAGCATCAGTCCAGTGAGCTTCCCAATGTCCCTAGTTATTCATAATGGAGGTGTTCATTTAAAGCAAATCCAGCAGCTTTCAATAAGACAACCTTACTGCTCAATCATATCTTCCATGCACAGATTTAACACACGCGAAATCTACTCTGGTTACCATCACGCATCCCTTATCACTAGTTTGAGTAATCTTCTCCAGCAGCACATTTAATGAGCACAAGTAAAAAGAAAACGTCGTTGATTGGATCAGACTTTATAGCCTTAATACAAATTGAGTTATACACCAAGCATTATACGATTGCATTAAGCAGTGGTGCATGTCCGGACTTGCTAAACTGAGCAAGAAAGAGTCAGCTGTGGCTCAGTGGGTATCACCCTCACCTGAGTCAGAAGGTTGTGGGTTCAAGCCCCACTCCAGAGACTCGAGCACAAAATCTAGGCTGACACTCCAGTGCAGTAATGAGGGAAGTACTGCAAGGTTGGAGGTGCAGTTCTAATGGGGTGTTAAAACAAGGCCACGTCTGGCCTCAGGTGGATGCAAAATATCCCACGACAGTATTGGAAGAGCAGGGGAGTTCACCCCTGAAGTCTTTGCCAATATTTATCACTAAAAAACTATTACATTGCTGTTTGAGAGAGCTTTGCTGTGCGCAAATTAGCTGCTGTGTTTCTTACATTACAACAGTGACCAAACTTCATTGGCTGTGAAGCGCTCTAAAAGGTCATGAATGGCATTATAAATTGTAATTTGCATCACCATTATTGCTAAAATGGGAAGGAGGGTTGCCCATGGAAACATGTCACAGTGTACAGTGGCCAACATCTCCAATTCCTACAGGAGCACCTTCATTTCACGGATTACAGCAGTTCAAGATGGAGGCCCACTACCACCTTCTCAAGGGAAACTAGGAAGTGGCAATAAATAACAAACAGAGGAGAAGCCAGTTGAGTTCTATGCACAGACTGGAGCACATAGATGTTCAAAAGCACAGGTGACAAGAATCAGCAGGGAAGAATTTAAAGATGCTCCAATGCCACAGTTTGAACAATTTAGTTAATGGCTGAAACATAAAGCTTGAAAGCCTGCTTATCCACAAATTGTTCTGTACCTGCTGCCACAGGTTCAAGCACTTTTATGGAACTACCAACACTTTAGCAGCTGAACTGCACCAGTACATTAAAACACTTCCTATGCACGTTCAACTTTAATAAGTCTGTTGTTACTGGCTAGACATGGCTAGAGATCAAAAGGGGAATTGAATCAAGGGAGCCAAGCCAAAAACGTCTGCAGTAAGCTTGACCTCAAGCTATGGTATTCAATTCACTCATTCGAACAGCAAAAAAAGTCTTATGTAAAGAATTTGGAGAAAGTGAAACATTACTGCGGCTGAATAAAAAAAATAAGTGTGCCTCTGTGATGAATGTCCGCTCCCTTACTATGTTCAATTGCACCCTTACAGCTTTTGAAAAAAAAGTGCAGTCAATAGCGAACACAAAAAAAAGTGCATTTTGAATGAAAACAGCTGTGTCGTTTTTCTAAACATGGTTGTTCACTACCACTTAACCCTTATCCCTCAAGGTCCTTGTCTTGAAATAGCAGTGCTTTTGTTTTAAGAAACACTTTACCTTGGTCTGTACTGAATCGCCTGATTTCAGTCCTGTCAGTGGTAGTGGTGTGACAATTGACCTCAGGTGCTGAAGAGAGGGGAAAGGTTTTGGGGGGGGAAAAATCACGAGAGAAAGAAAAAAATAAATTGGCCAGGGATTCGACAACAGAACGTTATCCAGGGATTGCTACTGGGGGATATGTAGATATCAGGTCAGGAGAGATTGGGCTTGGTTGTTACTGGCTAGACTCCCATGATTTCAATAGGGTGCTGACCTAACCCAACCAGAGGGGATTGATTGACTGCCCACTTTACACCCACCCGATTTACTCTCCACTGCAGAAAGTAAAATACAGGCGAGATTTAAAATGGCCGACCAATTGATCCAGCCAATTTCCCCAGTGGGACGGTTAGGTTAAAATTCCCCCTCCCCGCCCTCTCTGTCTAGGGTTTTAACTGAAGAATGGATGCTTGGCCAGTCGTTACCCATGACATCATAGAATCATAGAAAGAATCATAGGATCGTTACAGCACGGAAGGCAGCCATTCGAGCTCATGCTGGCTCTCTGCAAGAGCACCTCAGCTGGTCCCACTCACCCGTCCTTTCCTCACAGCCCTGCAAAATGTTCTCTTTCAGGTACTTATCCAACTCGCTTTTGAAATCCATGATCGAGTCTGCCTCCACCACCCTTTCAGGCAGTGCATTCCAGATCCTAACCACTTGCTGTGCAAGTTTTTTTTCTTATGTCGCCTTTGGTTCTTTTGCCAATCACCTTAAATCGGTGTCCTCTGGTTCTCAACCCTTCTGCCAAATGGGAACAATTTCTCTGTCTACCTCAGCTCAACTTAATATATTTAGGACAGGGAGGGAGAGGGAAAGCAACTATAAATCCAAATTGTGTTTTCTCTCTCCCTTTCCCCCAGGTAATTACAATTGGCCAGGTGCATTTCAAAGTCATCTTTTGCACAAAAAGGAGAGAATTATTCAATAATTTGAATGAAGCAACTTTGGAGCAGAGAGAAGTAGATTATATAGTTTCTGTTCATTTATAACAAATATGATTCAGGATGGATGTAACTGAGAAGCATATTGTTTTGGGGTATTAATGCCAAAAACATATCAAAAGATAACGGATTGGATTTTGCTCTGCCGTTCATTAAGCTTACAGCTGCCCAGATGTGTTGTAGGCTTTTGTGCGGTCACTTACGGTCACTGGGAGTCATACAGCATGGCACCCTCAATAGGGAACCTATGGCCTGTGTGAACAGGGAAAGCAACTGGGCATCGCCTTAACCAATCAGATTGAAGAATCCTTTCTGAGACATGCATTTCCTGGTTCAGACTCTGCAAGTTTGAATTAAATATTCTATGTAAAATCATGTACAGAAAGTGAAATAGAGAAGGAAAGAAAGATGGGATTAAGCGATATAAAAAGACAAAGAAAAAGTAAAATTATTTTAATTTTCAAAAAATCTCCAACAATAATTAAAATCTGAAGGAATGAGACGCCATGCTTGTAAAAGCTAATTTTCAGTGACAGAGTGGCTGTTTGATAGTAATTAAGACTTATCACACCGTTAAAAATTCACTTAAACTTGAACGGACAAACTCTATCCTTTTCTGGTGCGTTTAGTGGGTATCTAGTGGGCAAGTCTCACAACTTCACATGTTTGAATGTAGAATCTCTGGGTGAAATACGCAAAGCTTCTGGGAAGAGCAGGGCAACCCGGAGAGCAACTTCTCAATTTCCAGGTTTAACTGCACATGTGCGGACGCTGGACGTTGTTGTCAGATTTAATCTTTAATAACGGTGAGCGCTGACAGCCTCATCATTATAACTACTGCAAATACTGGGCCATTAAAACCTGCCATATAGTGGTGTGGAAAACTCCAAAATGCTGGTCTAATCAAGGGAAGGGTTCAAATATACTCCAGTCACTTTCAGCACATAATCCAGGCTGACACTTTCAGTGCAGTACTGAGGGAGTGCTGCACTGTCTGAGGTGCCATCACTTGGATGAGACATTCAGCTGAGGTTCTGCCTGCCCTCTCGGGTGGATATAAAAGATCCCATGGCACTATTTGAAGAGCAGCGGGAGAGTGCCTCATTTATCCTTCAACGGACATCACTTTTAAAAAAAAAAATCAGATTTATTTCATTGCTCTTTATGGAAGCTTGCTGTGCTCAAATTGGCTTCTGCATTTCCCTTCATTATAGAAGCATAGAAATTTACAATGCAGAAGGAGGCCATCGTGTCTGCACCGGCCGACAAAGAGCCACACGGCCCTTCGTCAACAGCCCTAAAGGTTACATACAAACCCATGAACAATGACGGAAAGGCAAAGAGCACCCAGCCCAACCAGTCTGCCCCACATCACTGCAACACCCCTTATACTAAAAACATTCTACACTCCACCTCAACTGGAGCCATGTGATCTCTTGGGAGAGGCAAAAACCAGATAAAAACTCAGGCCAATTTAGGGAGAAAAAAATCTGGAAAAATTCCTCTCCGACCCATCCAGGCGATCGAAACTAGTCCAGGAGATCACGCTGGCCGTATTCTATTCCCTGCAGTACTTATTATATCTGCGACGACCAACAAAAAGTCATCTAGTCTAATCCCAATTAGATGTAGGTCCTGCAGGTTACGGCACTTTAAGTGCCCATCCAACCATCTCTTAAAACTAGTGAGGGTTTCTGCATCCACCACTCTTCCAGGCAGCGAGTCCCAGATCCCCACTCTGTGTAAAGAAGCCCCCTCTCAAATCCTCCACCAACCACCTTAAAACTATGCCCCCTTGACCAATGGAAAGAGACCCTTACTATCCACCAAATCCAGGCCCTTCAATATTTTGTACACCTCGATGAGGTCTCCTCTCACCCTTCTCTGTTCCAATGAGAACAAACCCAGCCAATCCAATCTGTCCTCATAACTAAGATTCTCCATTCCATGCAGCATCCTAGTAAATCTCCTCTGCACCCTCTCTAGTGCAATCATGTCCTTCCTATAATACGGCAAACAGAACTGCACGCAGTACTCCAGCTGTGGCCTAACCAAAGTATTACACAATTTAAGCATAACCTCCCTGCTCTTACATTCTAGGCCTTGGCCAATAAAGGCAAGCATTCCGTATGCCTTCTTAACCACCTTATCCACCTGGCCTGCTACTTTCAGGGATCTGTGGACAAGCACTCCAAGGTCCCTTTGTTCATCTACACTGTTAAGTGACCTATCGCTTAATGTGTATACCCTTGGCGGAGCAGGCTCAAGGGGCTAGATGGCCTACTCCTGTTCCTAATTCTTATGTTCCTTATTAGCCCTCCAAAAGTGCATCACCTCACACTTCTCTGAATTAAATTCCATTTGCCACTGCTCTGCCCACCTGACCAGTAGATTGATATCCGCCTGCAGCCCATGACTTTCCTCTTCATTATCAACCACACAGCCAATTTTAGTGTCGTCTGCAAACTTCTTAATCATACTTCCAATATTCAAATCTAAATCGTTGATATATACCACAAAAAGCAAGGGACCCAGTACTGAGACCTGCGGAACCCCACTGAAAAAATCCATCCAGTCACAAAAACTTCTATCAATCATTACCCTTTGCTTCCCATCTCCAAGCCAATTTTGGATCCAACTTGCCACTTTGCCCTGGATCCCATAGACTTTAACCTTCATGACCAGTCTACCATGCGGGACCTTATCAAAAGCCTTGCTAAATTCCATATATACTACACCGTACACACTACCCCCATTGACTCTCTTGGTTACCTCCTCAAAAAATTCAATCAGGTTAGTCAAACATGATCGTCCCTTAACAAATCCGTGCTGACTGTCCCTAATTGCTCCTTGCCTATCCAAAGCAGATTTATCGTGTCTTTTAGGATTTTTTCCAATAATTTTCCCACCACTGAGGTTAGGCTGACAGGCCTGTAATTACTTGGCCTATCCCTTTTTCCCTTCTTAAACAAGGGTACTACAATAGCAATCCTCCGGCACCATGCCCATACCTAAAGAGGACTGGAAAATGATGGTCAAGGCCTCTGCTATTTCCTCTTTTACTTCGCTCAACAACCTGGGATGCATTTCATCTGGGCCTGGGGACTTATCTACTTTCAAAGCTGCTAAACCCCTTAATATTTCCTCGCTCACTATATTTATTTCATCCAGAGTATCACACTCCTCCTCTATAGCAGTATCTGCATTGCCTCTCTTTGTGAAAACAGATGCAAAGTATTCGTTAAGAACCCTCCCAACATCTTCCACCGCCTTACAAAGATTATCCTCATGGTCTCTAATGGGCCCTACCCTTTCTTTAGTTACCCTCTTACTCGTAATATATTTATAGAACATCTTAGGATTTTCCTTAATTTTACTGGCCAAGAATTTCTCGCGCTCTCTCTTAGCATTCCTAATATCCTTTTTAATTTTACCTCTTATCTTTCTATATTCCTCTAAAGATTCTAAAGTATTTAGCCGTTGATATGGGACATAAGCATCCTTTTTTTTAAATCCTCTTATATAACAGTGACCAAACCTCAAAAAGTATTTAAAGGGCTTTGGGGCACCTTGAAAATGTGTTATATAAAAGCAAGTCCTCTCTCTTTACAAAACAGTAAGAATCCTCGCAACTCTGGGGCATCTGCTATTTATACATTTCTGTGCAATAATTCAGCATTCTAAAAAGTGTACTGAGAAAAGGTATAGGGGGATACACAGTTAGAAATTGACCAAGATATATAAAAAGTTTCATTATCTAATCTGCTTGTTTCAGCCCATCAAAATACTGGTGTGGCGAGAGATCAAATAACATCCATTGCATCACTGTTGCCATGGGAGCACTGACAACTGCCACATCAAAGCATGAGAAAACTCCCTGCTGGAAATCAAATGCACCAGCCCCTTCCTCTGTGTGCAGCTGGGTTTGGAACAAAGTACAAGACACCGCTGCTCACAACTATGTTTACATGACGCAAGTCAATTAGAGCCTGAATGGGAATGGGACCCCAAATGCCATCACCTTCTACATTTCTACACTCAATCTGCTGGCAGTGACCATGCAAAGGAACATTCCCTTAGATACAAGCGTTTCATCCGGGAGGGACAAACAAGCTTCCCGTTGAAATCCAGGCCAAGTCAGTCAATGCTGGGCCAAATCCAAACCTCAGCTACAGAGCAATCCACACAAAAATCCCCTGTGAAGTGTTGATAGAGGTGGTTTTGGTAAACATTCAAAAATGCAGTCAAAAAAGCGTCATAAAAAAAAAAGAGTGCAGATGTCACCGAAAACTTCCAAATAATTGCCCCAATTTTCCAAAATGTTGTTCTGCTTTTGCACTGCAAAAATAAACTTACTATTTTGGTAATGCTTGTGGGCTCTTCGTGACCCAGCATCTTATACTGACTGCTCCTTAGTATTTAGACAGGTTCCACACAGTGCAACTTCAGAAATGCATCAAAAATACTTAACATACTTTAAAAAAAAATAATAATTTGGCTGAAGTCACACAAGTCAGATTGCGTTTAGTCTATTGCGCCACTTCCACATGAATGGTTCATTTTCAGTTAGTCACTGAAAGGAGCACAGACTGATGGGATAAAGTTATTGAGTTGATAGGGCAGTCTTACAGGTATAGAGAAAAGAAAAACAATCATAATACAAAATGTTACTGGGTCATCGTTAAGAAGCGATAAAGAAAAAAAGAACATGCATTTATATAGTGTTTTTCACTCTCTCAGGATAGTGCTTTACAACCAATTAAGTCTTTTTAGAATTGTATTCGCCATTCTAATGTAGGAAACGCAGTAGCCAATTTGTGTACTGAAAGATCCCACAAACAGCAATGAGACAAATGGCTAGATAATTGTTTTAAGTGATGCTAATTGAGGGATAAATATTGGTCAGGAAAACCGGGAGAACTCATCGAAATAGTGTCATGGAATCTTTTGCATCCACCGGAGAGTGCAGACGGAGCCTTGGTTTAACGTCTCAAACATAAGACGGCACCTTTGACAGCGCAGCATTCCCTTAGTATAGCACTGGGAGTGTTGGGCTGAATGTGTGTTCAGGTTTCTGGATTGGGACAAGAATCTTCGACCTCCTGGCTTTGGAGAAGAGTGCCAGAAACGGGGGCAAACTCACTAATGTGCTGGACAGTGACATCTTCTCAGGCAATCTAGAATGCTCCATTGCTCATTTCCTGGACATTAGCAGTGAACCTTAAAAAAAAAGGGTGCTTGTGAAAGAGCGGACACATTCTTGGAATTTCTACTTCAACAAACCAAGTAGAATGTGAGGGAGCATCTTATCGGACGATAGACACGAGTTTTTTCACTTAACCATCCTTGTCTTTACATGTCTCTTAGGAATTACATTTTAAATACTTTCAGCTACCCGTGGGAACTATAAAACACTCCCTCACAAGCAAACATCTTAAGGTTTAAATTGACTTGGATCTAGTCATTATAGAATCAAATTGAAATTCTGTACTATAAAAATTTTTTTTTTTTTAAATAAAAGTCTTACAATAGCAAGACTTCATAAAAAAATACTAACTTTACACTTTGCTTCCTTGGCCCCTCATAGCAAAGGAGCTTTCATCAGCTATAGCACACTGAAATCAGATAGCATAGCTGGGACTAAAGAACCTGATCAGACTAGAAATGCATTCGAGGTGAACAAATATTGAAGCTGGCATCATCTTTATAAATAGATGCACCTCATACATTTACTTAATACCATCGCTATTTTTGAGATGCATTGAGTTTGAAGACTTTATTGGGAGTGGGGGAAAGAATAACAAGAGTAGGTGATCCATCATTTTGGTGAGGTACTGTATTCTGAAATGCTTAGAGAATTATTCTGTGTCACTGTAAATGTTCCTACATCAGTCTTGGTTCAGTAGTAATGCTCTGAATTGAGTCAGAAAGAGGTGGATTCAAGCCCCACTTCAGGACTTGAACACAATCTTCAGTGCACTGAGGGAGTGTCAGATCTGCCAGCTTTCAGATGAGACGTTAAACCAAGGCCCACCTTACCCTTTCAAGTGGACATAAAAAGATCCCATTGCAGTGTGAAGACCAGGAGAGTCCTTATCGTTGTAGCTTGAGGGACTCTGCTGTGCTTTCCCACATAACAGTGGCTGCATTGTAAAAGTAATTTATTGGCTGTAAAGTGCTTTAGGACATCCTGAGGCCATGAGATAAGCTATATAAATGCAGGTTTCTTTTTTCTTTCTATTTTAGTTATTCTTCACTAGCATTTTCTTCACTTTAAAAAAAAGAGTTGGAGCAAAGATAAAATATGTTAGTAACTTTACAATATAAATAATTCCCTTATGGCTTCAGAATATAGTAGAGAGAGTTTCTAAAATCACCTCTGCATCATATTCCAACGTGTTTTAAACTATATACTAATAATCTAGGAGTGGCTGGTGGGGAAATAAGGAGAAAGTAGAGCTTATGAAGTGTACTATCACTTGTATAAACTCCTAAGGAAAGTCAACTACTTACCTTTAAGTGACCCCATCCCTTTACATTTTAGCAGCTGTCCTTCAAAAGCGGATTGGGTGGAGTCAGGGTTCCTCCTATCTGAGGTAGAGGTTCTTCCCTGTCAGTGATCAGCACAAGGATTTACTCTACACCTTTAATATTAATCCAAGGCTCCATGCAGTTACTTATATGTTGTGGAAATCAGTACACAATGAGTTAACTATTGGCATATATTGGAGGCTTCATCGTTAAGAATTGGAACATGCTATTTGGCAGTGCATTAAATTCCTGATCTCACGTTCATCATAGGCAGTCCCTCAGAATCGTGGAGGACTTGCTTCCACTCTTAAAATGAGTTCTTAGGTGGCTGAACAGTCCAATACGAGAACTACAGTCTCAGTCACAGGCGAGGCAGATAGTCGTTAAGGGAAGGGGTGGCTGGGACTGGTTTGCCGCACGCTCTTTCCGCTGCCTGCGCTTGTTTTCTACATATTCTTGGCGACGAGACTCGAGGTGCTCAGCGCCTTCCCGGATGCACTTTCTCCACTTAGGGTGGTCTTTGGCCAGGGATTCCCAGGTGTCGGTGGGGATGTTACATTCCCTCAGGGAGGCTTTGAGGGTGTCCTTCTAACGTTTCCGCTGCCCACCTTTGGCACATTTGCTGTGAAGGAGTTCCGAATAGAGTGCTTGCTTTGGGAGTCTTGTGTCAGGCACGCGAACAATGTGGTCTGCCCAGTGGAGCTGGTCAAGTGTGGTCAGTGCTGGGATGTTGGCCTGGTCGAGGATGCTCAAGAGTGGCTATGAATGCAGAGGACTAACCAATAAACAGATCAAACCAGCTTGCCTTACTTCAATCAGAAGGTGTGAGAGACTTTGGTCAACAGACCAAGAGTGAAAATTAGAGATGCGTGGAAGAATAAAAGTAGGTGATGCATTTTATTGATCAACACATCCAACTATTGGTCAGTTCTGTCCATTCACAGTCAGCCTCTAATCACTTTCCTTGTAGTCATCAGTACTAGAGCAAAGCAGAGGCTGTTTACTCTGCAACAATTGCCGCACCTCGTCCAAATCCTTTCCATCATCGACACGGCTCATGTCAGGAGTTTGATCGAATAGTCAACACTTGTCTGGATAGGTGCAACCACAAAAACGCCCAAGAACCTCAACACCATCCAGGACAGAGGAGTCCACTGGACTGGCGTCCCCAAACACTGGACTCAAGATCCAACCCCCAACATCATGCTCTGTGGCTGCAATATGTACACCTCAAAGATGCACTGCAGCAACTCACTAATATATCAACGGCACCTCTCAGCCCCACAATCTCGGCTAGGAATGACAAGGGCAGGAAGACCATAGGATCACCATCACCTCCAAGTCAAGCACTATGCTGATCTGGAAATCTAACCCCATTCCTTGAATTTCCATGTTGTTGAAGCAGCATCAGAACAAGGACTACAGCAATTCAAGAAGACCCCCACATTCTCAGAGCAACTAAGGGTGCAAGGTCACCCATAACCAAAAGAACAAAGAAGAAAAAACTGCTCCCATCCCAGAGAACAGCTCCAGTATACATGAACAGTACAAGGATTTCCCTCCCTCTTGTCCAAACTCTTCGAAAGCTACTTCACAACCTGATGCCACACATCTGTTGGAGAAAATTGACAATGATGCTATTTGAAAGCAACTTGCAGAAAATAGACATTCATTTCCCATGAAGACGTGGAGTTTGTATTAACAAGATTGCTTTAGAAAACATTTCAAGTACGATTCAAGTCTGTTTTCTTAGAAACATAAAAATTTACAGCACAGAAGGAGGCCATTTTGGCCCATCGTGTCCGCGCCAGCCGACAAAGAGCCACACAGCCCTCAGTCAGCACACAAGGACACAAAGAATCATTGCGCCATGATTAAATGGCCTTTCATCCAGCATGCGGCTGGAAAACTAGGCTGTACGGCAACACTGGGGCATAGAGTTGCCAACAATGTTCCCTTTAATTTTTTTTTGGGTGCGCAGCCCATTCAAATTCCTGTGCATGTGTGTTTTTTTCCCCTATTTAAAAGCCGGTGTGCCAGCTGCGTGACCACACAGCTCAATGGGAACATTGGTTGCCAATCCTTTAGGATTGCCCTGAAGTCTCCAAGAACTAAAGACTAAATTTGTTGTGAGCAACCCCGGACAAAAATCATAGGGCTAGTGTTGCCCATAATTCTTTTGGGGGGGGGGGGGGCCCGCACGGCCCATTCAAAATCTGCACATGGGCGGTTTTTTCCCCCCAATTTAAAAACCGTCTCACTGACTGCGCAAGACCCCTGGAGCGCTACGCGGCCTAAAGGGAACATTGCATAGAGGCATTAAAAAAATGGCTTTTTTTTTAAATGTTCTCTGAACAATATTATATATAATAATATAATATACAGTGGGTAGCACTCTCACCTCTAAATCAGAGGGTCGTGGGTTCAAGTCCCACTTCAGGGACTTGAGCACAAAAAAAAAAATCTAGGCTGACAGTGCAGTGCTCCCTCAGTGTTGCACTGTCAGAGGTGCCGTCTTTCGGATTAGACATTAACTGAGGTAGGGCCGCAGTTTAACTGATGTGCACCTCTTTGGTGAACATAAAAGATCTCACACTTTTCAAAGAAGAGCAGGGGAGTTATCCCAGATATCCTGGCCAATATTTATCCCTCAATCCACATCACAAAAAACAGATTATCTGGTCAATATCACATTACTGTTTGTGGGAGCTTGCTTGTGTACAAATTGGCTGCCGCATTTCCTGCATTACAAGTGACTACACTCCAAAAGGACTTCATTGGCTGTAAAGCACTGAGACATCCGGTGGTTGTGAAAAGCGCTACATAAATCTAACCTCTTTCTTTCTATATACATTCACTTGTGGGGTAAAAAGGCTGTTTGAGTGTGAAGAATCATCCAACTGAATAATGAAGAATCTGTTCGCTTTCCAATTGGCCGTGGGAAGGCAGGGCACCGCAGAGAATGGACATGTCAGATGATCAACGGCAGGAGTATGGGAGCAGGGCAGTTGGGAGGCAGGAAGTCATGTGATGACACCTCCAGGAATATGTCCAACCAGAGTTGGCAACTTTGCTGGGGTAGCTCC
Organism: Pristiophorus japonicus; assembly: GCF_044704955.1. NCBI lineage: Eukaryota > Metazoa > Chordata > Chondrichthyes > Pristiophoridae > Pristiophorus > Pristiophorus japonicus. The sequence goes on along the minus strand of NC_091981.1, from coordinate 34,678,398 downwards.
ATGCCATAGGAAACACATTTTGTAAAGTATGCAGTTACTTGCCAGTTCTCCTGTTAGACAAACATCCCCGTGAAACTCCAACTGAGACCTTGTGTTCCCAACTGTCCTTGAATTACAGTGGTGTCAATTTAAAGTACAGTCACAGACTGCCCTGTACATCCAGTTATAGTGCTACTGCTGGTTAGGTCACAACAGCTTCTGCGAGTGCCAAGAGATCAAAGGACACCGCATAGGCTCCAATAAGCAGTGACACTATACCCAAGGCTCTACAGACAGGAAGGTAATCTTCACGCAATCTTTTTGATGTGCTGATTTTGAGGTTAACACAATGCAGAAGGACTGGTGCAGATTGAACAATCTCACACACACAATTATTGAATAAAGGGAGGCACTTGGGATCAGTCACATTATGGGCCAGCTCTTTGCATTTACAGCCACTCAGTGTGAATGTGCAGTATGGTGAATGAACAGTAAACCCATTGGTTACTGATTTCCACAGCAGTAACCTCCTCCCCAGACACATTACCGTATGCCTCTTGCATGGTGGCAGCATTCTTACCAGAGTCAGAAAGTCGTGGGTTCAAGACCCACTGCAGAGACTAGAGTACAAAATCTAGTCTGACACTCCAGTGTAGTACCGAGAGAGTGTTGCACTGTTGGAGGTGCCGTTTTTCGGACGAATCATTAAACCAAGTCCCCATCTACCATCTCGGGTGGATGTAAAAGATCCTATGGTACTATTCAAAGAAAAGCAGGGTATGTCTCCCAGGTGGCTTTGCCAATAGTTACCAACATTAAAAAGGAAAAAAAAGATTATCTGGTTACATATTGCCATTTGTGGGAGCTTGCGGTGTGCAAATTGGCTGCTGCACATCCTACATTGAAGTGCCTGCAGCTCAATTCCAAACCTATACCAGATAGCACAGACTGTATAATTAGCTTTGTGCTTGACCCACAGCCTGTGGAGTCAGTCGTCCTCCATCACTGGCAAACAAGTCGCCAGGATCTCCAGATATGGTCACATAGGCAATATGGTTGTGGTGCCTGCTGATCGATATCCCGAGCATTACTGGTTTCATCTTTTATCAGCTCAAACATGAAATCATGCAATTGGAACAATACAAACTGATGACCATCATTCATTTTAAACAGTCCAGCAAACTGAATGGGTCTCTGTAGTTTGCATTTATACTGGCTGGTGTCTCACAGATAATGTTTGTACACCACAAATTTAAAATTCTCATGCTTGTGTTTAAATCACCCCATTGCCTCATCCTTCCTTATCTTTGTGACTTCTTCCAGCCCAACGATCCACCAAAAACTATGCGTTGCTCCAATTTTGGCCTCTTGCACATTCCCATTTTCCTTCGCTCCACCATTGATAGCCGTGCCTTCAGCGGTGTAGACACAAAGCTCTGGAATTCACTTTCTAAACCTTTAAGAACAAAATAAATAAGAGCTGGAGTAGACCATTCGGACCCTGCTCTGCCATTTAATAAGATCAGGGCTGATCATTTACATCAAATCCACCTTCCCGCACTTACCCATATCCATTGATTCCCTTAGTATACAAACATCTATGGATCTCGGATTTGAATGTACTCAACGAGTGAGCATCCACAGCTTTCTAGGGTAAAGAATTCCAAAGATTCACAACCCTTTGAGTTTAGAAATTTCCCGTCATCAGTCTTGAATGGCTGACTCCTTATCCCGAGACTGTGACCCCCTTGTTCGAGACTCCCCAGGCAGGGGAAACATCTGCCCCACCCCCCCTCCCCTGTCAAGCCTTTTAAGAATTTTACATGTTTCAAATGAGATCACCCCTCATTCCTCTAAACTCTAGGAAATACAAGCCTAGTCTACTAAATCTCCTCATAGGACAATCCCCATATTGCAGGAATCAGTCCAGTTAACCTTCGCCGCACTCCCTCCAAGGCAAGTACATCCTTCCTTCGGCAAGGAGACCAAAACTGTGTCCACTAATCCAGGTGTTGTCTCACTAAGCCCTATATAATTACAGCATGACTTCTTTACTCTTGCTCTAATCTCTTTGCAATAAAAGTTAACATACCATTTGCTTTCTAATTCCTTGCTGTATCTCCATGTTAACTTTGTCATTTGTGTACAAGGATACCCAGGCCCCTCTGAACACCAACATTTCCCAGTCTCACCATTTAAAAAATATTCTGCTTTTCTATTTTTCCAACCAAAGTGGATAACTTCACATTTTTCCACATTATATTCCATCTGCCATGTTCTTGTTCACTCACTTAAAACCGGTCTATATCCTTTTGTAGCCTTTGTGTCCTCCTTGTAGCTTATTTTCCCAACTTGCTGTATCATCAGGAAACTTGGATACATCACACTCGGTCCCTTCATCCAAGTCATTAATCTAGATTGTAAATAGTTGAAGCCCAATCACTGACCCTTGTGGTAACCACACTAGTTACAGCCTGCCAACCCAAAAATGACCCATTTATTCCTACTCTGTTTTCTGTCCATTAACCAATCCTCAATCCATGCCAATATATTACCCCCAATTCCATGAGCCCTAATTTTGTGTAATAACCACTTGAGTGGCCTTCTCAAATGCTTTTTAAAATCCAAATACACCTCTTCCACTGGTTTCCCCTTATCCACCCTGCTAATTACAACTTGAAAAATAATTGTCAAACGTGATTTCCCTTTCATAAATCCGTGTTGACTCAGAAAATCATAATATGATTAGGTAAAGTACTCTTACCACATTCCAGCATTTTCCCTACTACTGATGCCAGGCTAACTGGTCTATAATTCCCTATTTTCTTGAATAGCGGGATTACGTTTGCTACCTTCCAATCCACAGCAACCATTCTAGAATCTAGGGAATTCTGGAAAATCAAAACCATTCACTATCTCTGTAGCTACCTCTTAAAACCCTAGGAGGTAAGCCAGCAGGTCCAGAGAATTTGTTGACTTTTAGTCCCATTAATTTCCCCAGTACTATTTCTTTACTAATACAAAGTTCCTCATTCTCGCTAGACCCTTGCTTACCCACTATTTCCGGAATGTTATTTGTGTCTTCATTGTGAAGACCGATACAAAGTATTATTTTAATGTCTGCCATTTCCTTATTCCATTATAGTTCAGTAAAAATAAAAAAATTAAATTTGGAATAAAAAGCTAGTATCAGTCATGGTGAACATGAAACTAGTGGATTGTTATGAAAACCCATCTGGTTCACTAATATCCTTTAAGGAAGAAAATCTGCTGCCCTTACCTGGTCTGGCCTATATGTGACTCCAGACCCACAGCAATTTGATTGACCCTCTGAAATAGAGGCTCAGTAGTATAGTCGGGAGAGAGTGGCCCTGGGAGTCCTCAACATTGATTCTGGACCCCATGAAGACTCATGGATTCAGGTCAAGCATGGGCAAGGGGACCTCCTGCTGATTACTATCTATTACTCTCCCTCAGCTGATGAATCAGTACTCCCTCCTTGTTGAGCACCACTTGGAAGAAGCACTGAGGGTAGCAAAGGCACAGAATGTACTCTGGTTGGGGGACTTCAATGTCCATCACCAAGAGTGGCTCGGTAGTACTACTGCTGACTGAGCCCTGAAGGACATATCTGCCAAACTGGGCCTAAGCAAGTGGAGAGAGAACCAACACAAGGGAATAACCTACTTGACCTCGGCCTCACAGATGCATGCATACCTGTCGCAGATGCATCTGTCCATGGCAGCATTAGTAGCAGAGATCACCGCACACAGTCATTGTGGAGACGAAGTCCCATCTTCACACTGAGGACACCCTCCATCGTGTTGTGTGGGACTACCACCGTGCTAAATGGGATAGATTCAGAACAGATCTAGCAGCTCAAAACTGGGCATCCATGAGGCGCTATGGGCCATCAGCACCAGCAGAATTGTATAACACTGCAATCTGTAACCTCATAGCCCGGCATATCCCTCACTCTAACATTACCATCAAGCCAGGGGACCAACCCTGGTTCAATGAGGAGTGCAGAAGAACATGCCAGGAGCAGCACCAGGTGTATCTAAAAATGAGGTACCAACCTGGGGAAGCTGCAACGCAGGACTACATGCATGCTAAGCAGCGGAAACAGCATGCTATAGACAGAGCTAAGCAATCCCACAAATCAACGGATCAGATCAAAGCTCTGCAGTCCTGCTACAGCCAATTGTGAATGGTGGAGGACAATTAAACAATGAACTGGAGGAGGACGCTACATGAATATCCGCCATCCTCAGTGATGGCAGAGCCCAGCAAGCGAGTGAAAAAGACAAGGCTGAAGTGTTTGCAACCATCTTCAGCCAGAAGTGCCGAGTGGATGATCTTTATTGGCCTCCTCCTGAGTTTCCCACATCATAGAAGCTAGTCTTCAGCCAATTCGATTAACTCCACGTGATATCAAGAAGCTGAGCGCACTGGATACAGCAAAGGCTATGGGCCCTGATCTTGGCTATCGTGCTGAAGACTTGTGCTCCAGAACTAGCCACGCCTCTAGTTAAGCTGTTCCAGTACAGCTACAACACTGGCATCTACCCGACAATGTAGAAAACTGCCTAGGTATGTCCTGCCTGCTAAAAGCAGGATAAATCCAATCTGTCCAATTACTGCCCCATCAGTCTACTCTCAAATCATCAAAGTGATGGAAGGTGTCATCGACAGTGCTATCAAGCAGCACTTACTTGCCATCAAGCTCTCACCGATGCTCAGTTTGGGTTCCAAAAAGACCACTCGGCTCATTACATCCTTAGTCCCAACATGGACAAAAGAGCTAATTTCCAGAGATGATGAGAGTGTGACTGTCCTTGACATCAAGGCAGCATTTGACAGAATATGGTCAGTGACAGGCAATGATCATCTCCAAGATGTTTGTCTAAACACCGCCCCTTGATATTCAATGGCATTACCATTGCCGAATCCACACCATCAACATTCTCAGGGTCACCATTGACCACAAACTTAACTGGACATGCCACATAAATACTGTGGCAACACGAGCAGGCCAGAGGTTGTGTATGCTGCAGCGAGTGTCTCACCTCCTGACTCCCCAAAGTCTTACCACCATCTACAAGGCACAAGTCAGGAGTGTGATGAAATGCTCTACTTGCCTGGATGAGTGCAGCTCCAACAACATTCAGAAGGTCGACACCATCCAGGACAAACTATCCACTTGATTGGCACCCCATCCACCACCTTCAACATAATCTCGCCCGTCTTCCTCCAAGGTACCCACATTTACATATCTCTTCCTTTTTACCTATCTACAGAAGCTCTTACAATCTATTCTTTTTCTTTGTCAATTTCTTGGTCAATCTTTGCTGAATTGTAAAATCCTCTCAATCTCAAGCTTACTGCTTTTTTTGGCAACTTAAGTTTCTTTCTTTAAAATCAAATACTATCTTTAACTTCACATTAGTCACGAGTAGACTAATAATCCCGTAGGGGTTTTTATTCCTTAGGGGAATGTATATTTGTTGCAAATTATGAATGAATTCTTTAAATGCTTCCTATTGCTAATCTACGATCATATCTCAATCTAATTTCCCAAACTACCTTCGCCAATTCAACCCTCATATCTTTGATCAGATTTAAGAACCTAATTTCGGGCTTAACTAAAATCACACAAACTCATTATCACCCTTCCCCTTCAAGGTTATTAATTAACCCGGTCTCATTGCACAATACTAGGTCTAAAATAACCTGTTCCCTAGTTAGCTCCTCAAAATACTGATCTGGAAATCTATCTTGACTGCATTCTATGAACTCGTCCTCCACAGCATTACTGCAATTTGGCTTGCCCAGTCTACATGATTACTGCATTCCCTTTGTTACATGAAGCTATAATTTGCTTATTTATACTCTGCCCGACAACAACCACTGTAGGAGCCTATAAACTACTGTCACCATTGTTTTTGCCCTTCTTATTGTTTCTTAGCTCTGTAACAAGATAATGTATAGTTAGGAGGTATCGATATAATGTATAGCACCCTCTAGCTCGGAGGTATAGGGAGCTATATTGAGAGGGGGTCTGTGAAGGAATGTCATTTTAAGCTCCACATGGCTGACCAATCTTCCAAATAGAGTTAAGTTGAACCAAGTGTTCAAGAGACTATAAAATACATGGTGTCAGAAGCAGAGACTTCCGATCTTTCGTTGAACGCATCTATGGCTGAAAAATTGGAACTGTAAGACTTTCGAGCCAATCGAAATCGATGTTAAACAGTGCAGTGCATGCTTCGTACACAATGCATGTGAATCAGTGAAGGCCGATAAATAGTCACAAGCTTGTAAAATAATCGAGGTATTTAGTAAAGTAAACTTAAAGTGGCATAAGTTATTGTAGAGCCTCGATCGAAAAAGTATTTCTACAATTACATGGCCACGATATTTTACTATTAGACTTGTTCTAGTCCTCTGGGTATTTGAACTACATACATGTGACACAAACTCAAAGTCCTGAACTGTAGCAAGCTATCATGACCATCACGGTGCCAACTCCCGCGCACATTCCTCTCCCACCTCCATTGCAGGTGACTGGGGATTTGAAAGCCAACTGGAAAAAATTCAAACAGCCGTGGGGCAGCTATGAAATTATGAATATTGTGGAAAAACCAGATAGTTAGGGTTGCAACATATATCACTGCCATTGGCAATGATGCCCTAGATATCCACAATAATCTTCCCTACAAATCAGAGGAAGACAAGCAGGAAATTGAGATTATTTTGAAGCTCTGGGAAGAGCACTGTAAAAGGTAAAATGATCATCTATGAATGGTACCAGTTTAACAACTGTGTACAAAGGGACGAGCAGTTTGACAAATATCGTGAAGGAGATCTAGCATAGGAGATTTTGGCAATTTGAGGGATGATTTCTTCAGTGACCGTATAGTCTGCGGAATATCTGATAACACTCTGCGTAAGAGGCTGTTGCAAGAATCAAGCCTAACACTCAATAAACGTGTGATGCTCTGTAAAGCTAGAGGCCATATTTGCGCAAATGAAATCCAGTAAGCTCACTAACAGACTCTGAAGATTTCAAAGCTATCAGACAGAAACCCCGACCCACAAAGAAAGAATTCACAGAGTTCACAAACAATTGCAGATATTGTGGCAAAAAACATGAGCTGTCAAATACTAAATGCCCAGCATATGGGAAAACCTACACAAGTTGCGGCAAACTAAATCACTTTTCTCTAAAGTGCAGGCAGAATGAATCAAGGCAGAAGTCTACACATAACCCAAAATATAAGGGCAAGCCAAAAGTTCATGCACTATAAGAAGACAATAATGATTCTGATTTTGAAGTCATGAATGTAAAGATGCTTGGTAAAATTGATCGCACAATCAAGGACAAAGCTGACAGAAAGTATCCTAACAAGATTATGGATACCTTCTCCATTAAAGGTCAAATGGTAAAAATGTAAATAGATTGTGGGGCCACATGCAATGTGCTACCTCCTTAGATACTTACCATAAGGCTTAAAGATAAAAGAATCCAAGACAATACTGTTACTATATGACAACTATGCAACCATTCCAGTGGTACTGTGCCACTGGAAAATACAAAGATCAAGCAAAAGTACATTGGCCCTCAATGATCACAAAGGGCACAAAGTGCACCACTGATTGGCTCATGCACTGCTCAACAGTTACAACTGATAAAAGTGCAGCATCAGAATATCGCGGTGGTAAATGAACCACTAGAATGGCAAACTACAAACAAGGCAAACATCTCGCTAGCGTCAAAAACTGATGTCAACAATGTGTATCCGGATGTGTTTAAGGGACTTGAACACATGCCAGGGATAGTTCACCTTGAACTTAATGAATCAGCAACACCAGCTGTAATGCTACCCAGACAGGTGCAATAGCAATCAAACAAACGCTAAAAGAGCAACTCGATCGTTTGGAAAATCGACAAATCACGAAAGTTGTTGAACCGATAGATTGGGTATCCAGTCTAGTGACTGCAAAAACCAAATGGAAAGATATAAGTATGTATCGACCCTCAACATCTGAACAATGCCCTGAAATGTGGACACTATCCATTTCCTGTGATAGATGACATCTTGTCACAGATGTCAAATGTGTAGGTCTTCACTAAAGCAGACTGCAAGGAGGGTTTCTTGCAATGTGAACTAAACACAGAGTCCTCCTACCTCACGACCTTCCAGACTCCATGGGGACAATATTGATATAATAGAATGAATTTGGCATCAGTCCTGCCCCTGAAATCTTCTAGCAGAAGCTAGACCAGTACTTTGAGGGTCTAGATGGAGTCTACAAGATTGCAGATGATATCTTATCACTGGACGCGGCAAGAGGTCAATCACAATCATGATCATGATGTAAACTCATGGAGATGCAGAGAGTGAAACATCAAACTTAACTTCGATAAGTTTGACTACAAGAGCTCCCAAGTGAAATACATGGGCCACCTATTGTATAGTGATGGACTCAAAGCCGACCCAAGCAACGAAATGCAGAAACTGCAGGATGCCGCAGGTGTACAATGATTTGTTGGCATGACAAAGTACCTCGCAAAATTCTTGCCAGATCTTTCAGACCTCAGTGAGCCTCTGCGACAGCTTACTCAAAGACAGGGTCTGCAAATGGCATGAAGAACAAGACAAAGCATTTGAAGCTATCAAACAACGCGTAACAGATTCTCTGGTGCTCAGGTACTTGGTGACCACAAACTTGCAACCGAAGGTCACGGACATGCTTCAAGCAAGGGTCTTGGGTTCATCCTTCTGCAACAGGGACAACCAATTGCATATGCGAGCTGAGCATTCACTCCAGCAGAAACACGATACTCTCAAATTGAAAGGGAGTTGCTTGCTCAAGCCTTCGGAATGGAACAAAATGATCAATAAGTGTACAGTCGCAAGCTCATGCTATGGACAGACCATGAGCCTTTGGTTGCTATTCGACACAAGCCATTATCTGCAGCACCCAAGCGACAACAACATCTGCCCATTTGGCTCAACCAATATGATGTTGAAATAAAGCATCAACCAGGAAAAGAAATGTACCTAGCAGACATCCTCTTGCTCGCATGCCTCGAAAACATGGAGAGATCACTGACAGAAATTGCATCCACATGGTGGACTTTCTCCCACTCTCCAAACAAGGACTGACTACCATACAACATGAAATTGCAAGTGACTCCACACTACAACTGGTCATACAACAAATCACAACGCACAACAGGATGGCCAGAAACATGAATGCCCGCCTGAATCGCATGCATACTTCAAAGTTCGTGACAAACTCAAACACAGGAGGGCACAGTCTTCAAAGGCTATCGCTGTGTCATACCAAAATCCCCGAGATCCGACATTTGTCAGCGACTTCATGCTGCTCACACTCTTCGACGTGCCAGAGAATCCATTTACTGGCCAGGACTGAACAGTGACATAAAATATTGTGTTTCAATGTGTGAGACATACAACACTTGGCTAAAGAATCAATAAGACAAAGTTTTGTTGTTGTTTGTTAAACTTGTAGTTGTTTACTACATGTAATCATAAGAGGTTAATTACTAGTTTATACTGAAGCTAACTTTAATTCATTTTTGTTTCTTATGAAAGAAAAGGTGCAATGAGATAATATATAGCGCCCTTCAGCTTGGAGGTATCAATATAATGTATAGCGCCCTGTAGCTCAGATGTATAGGGAGCTGTTCTGAGAGAGAGGGTCTGTGAAGGAATGCCATTTTAAGCTCCACATGGCTGACTGATCTCCCAAATAAATAGAATTAAGTTGAACTAAGTGTTCAAGAGACTATAAAATACACACCCAAATGGATACTACATCTTGATTTTCCGTGCTAAAATCCTTTCTCTCCACTGTCTTTATCCTATCCTTTATCAGGGCCTCCCCCATCACTCCCTTAGCCACGCACTTAAACCTTCTAATCAGTTTGTCCCTGTGCCAATTGGCACGTGGCTCAGGTAACAATCCAGAGATGATTACCGGTGCGATTATGCATTTTAATTTCGACTCTAGCTCCTCAAATTCTTAGAACCTCATTCATAGTTCTACCTAGGTCATTGGTTCCTACGTGGACCACGACAGCTGGATCCTCCCTCTCCCACGCCAAGTTCTTCTCCAGCCACAAGATATCCTTAACCCTGGCACCAGGCAGGCAACACAACCTTCAGAACTCCCGGTTGTTGCTGCAGAGAACAGCAACCCATGACTATACTGTCCCCTGTCACAACTACATTCCTTTTCACTCCCCCACTTGAATGGCTGTGGTCAGTTTGCTCATCCACCCTGCAGCTTTGCTCTCGTCCAGAGGCAAAGATCTCATACCTCTCTCCTCCTTTGAGGCGCTCCTTAAAAACTACTTCTTTGACCAAGCTTTTGCTCATCTGTACCAATATCTCCTGAAGTGGCTCAGTATCAAATTTTTGTCTGATAACGCTCCTACGAAGGGCCTTGGGACATTTTACTACTTTAAAAAAGGTGCTATATAAATGTTAGCTGTTGCTGTAGGAGCCCTGGGTGGGAGTTATTTAAAAAAAACATAACACATTTCCCATTTTGCAGACTTTTTGTAAAATACTCTAATTACAACAAGCTTCCCAGGGATGTTGCTAACAATATTTAGATGTTTTTGTTTCCACAGAGCTAATCTATGTTCTGCTGCCAAAAAAACAAACAAGCCAAAAAATCAGGAAAACCACACAACAGTAATAATAACAATTTTTAAACTCTGGCAGTGAAGTGCCTTTGAAAACAAAATATAAAATAAAAATGCCTCCACCCCTTTTAAGTTATTTACAGATGGAGCTTTTCTTTCACCCCTTGCAGATCACATATTAAAAGTCTAGAAACTGTAAATAAGCTCTTGCAGTCGTGCTACAGATCTCTACACCAGAACTAACCGCTCCTCTAGCCAACAACAACAGCTTGCATTTATATAGCATCTTTAACGTGGAAAAATGTCTGAAGGCGCTTGCCATGAAACAATATTTAACAGAGCTACACAAGGAGATATCAGGATGCAGGACCAAAGGTTTGATCAAAGACGTAGATTTAAAGGAGAGCGCGGCAGAGAGGTGGAGAAGTTTGTGGAAGGAATTCCAGAGCTCAAGGCTAGGCAGGGGAATGCATGGCTGCCAATGGTGGAGCGTTGAAAATCAGTGATGCGTAGAGGTGGATGAACACAGACATCTTGGCGGGTTGTACGCAACACGGCTGCGCAGCGCTCAGCAGGTCCAGCTTTTAAAGCAAATAACTGAGCATGCGTGGGATTTTGAATGGCCCACAAGCCCATTAAATGGGTCAAAACAAAATTAGAGTGAACACTGATTGTAGGGCTGGAGGTGATTGAGATAGGGAGAGACGAGACCACGGAGGGGTTCAAACACCAGGATGAGAATTTTAAAATTGAGGTGTTGCTGGACCGAGGGGCAATGTAGGTCAGCGAGCACAGGGGTGATGGATGAATTGCACTTGGTGCACAGGCTAAATCTATGTCGGTCCAAGCTGACAAATAGCTAAAGTATCACTCTTCTACTGCTAAGCCATCGCAGGTTTAATGCTCAGCCTATGCGGAATTTGCTAAGCTCAGACGGGTAAACAGGTGGGGTCAGCAGTTAGCCAGACTCCTCCGGAATAGGAAGGGGAAAAATGGATCTGAACAGTTATGCAGCGACTCCTGCTGGAATATGCTGATGTCATATGAAGATGGGATTGGGTTTCATTGCGATGCCCTCCTGAGTGAGTGAGTGAGTGAGGTGAGTGAGACCGGAGTAGGCCATTCAGCCTCTTGAGCCAGTCCCGTCATTAAATGAGATCATGGCTGATCTGTACCCCAACTCCATATCCCTCAAAACCCTTGGCTAGCAAAAATCTATCAATCTCAGATTTAAAGTGCTTAAGTGAGCTAACATACTGCTTTCTGAGAGAGAGTTCCACACTTCATCTAATGGATTGCTTTTTGCAAATAAATCAAAACAAAAAAATTATTCTACACAGCCTCAATTATTCGTTGCTTCTGCCTCCCATCTTCCACCCACCCACCCCACTTCCCCCCATCCAGTGGCCCCTCGACCCTCTGGTGGGATTCGTAAAAAGCACAAACCCATAGCAGATGTTTACTGCTGCAATGATGAAAGACACTGCTGTTCTGGACGGCAGCCATATGTTTTTCATTCAGAGATGAAAGGTTCCACATGCCTCTCAGCCACAGCACAGTCTCAAAAGCCAGCAAAATTCCCTCCCCCATCCCACCACCACCACCAACAGAAACACTTCACAAGAAAGCCTTGTACGCTTGGCAACTCTCGACATCCTGTGTAGATAATTCCTCCACCAGAACGTATTGTTCAGGAACTTACCTTTGTGCTTTTACTTGGCTGCCCGTAACAGGCAGCCGATTTTAAAATGATTTTATACACATAGGAATCGAGAAACTACAACCGGCTGGTGTTGGGGTCGTCAGCTTCTGCTCCTTAAGTTACCAGCTTCAGTCACACGGTTTTTTTTTATTTTTTAAACTCACTGGTTTACAGCCCGCAGTCTGCCTTTTTGCCTGAAGCTATTCAACTGGAAGTCAAATTTTTGCTGGGTTTATACAGGACATTTAAAAATAATTCATCGCTGCCAATTTGATGATTCAGATTGCAGCAAATCGACTGAATCACCTCTCAAACCCTCCCCATTACTCTTACTCCTTTGATGAGATAATTACAGAAAGTGGTTATTCAGCCCATCTCAATTCATCCATGCAGACAGACCCAAAAAGTCCCCTTATTTCAACATTCAATAGTTTCTTAAATGATTCCAGGGTGTTCATCTTTACTACTCTATCTGGGATGGCACACCACAATCTCATTGCTGTGTGTGAAGAAGAATTTCCTGATATCTGTCCCAACTTTATCTTTCACCAGTTTGAACCTACTTCTCCTTGCACCACTCACAATTTAGTTTAAAGTCAGTTTACAGATTTACCTTCATCAATCCCTTTATTATCTTACATACTTTTGTAATATCGCCCATCTGCGCCCCTGCCTCAGCTCATCTGCTGCTGAAACCCTCATCCATGTTTTTGTTACCTCCAAATGTGACTATTCCAACACACTCCTGACCAGCCTCCCACACACTGTAAACTTGAGCTTGTCCAAACTCTGCTGCCCGTATTCTAACTCACACCAAGTCCCATCCGCCCATCACCCCTGTGCTCGCTGACCTACATTGGATTCTGGTCCAGCAGCACCTCAATTTAACATTCTCTTTCTCATCTTCATTCCCTCCCTGGCCTCATCCCTCCCAATCTCCACAACCCTTAGATTGCTGCGTCCTTCCAATTCTGGCCTTACATATCCCTGATGTCCTTCTCCCCACCATGGATGGTAGGCCCTAAGCTCTTGCATATTATCTTTCTAAATCTCCCCACCTTCTCCAAGTTGCTCCTTAAAAGCTTTTGGTCACCTGTCCTAATATCTCATGTGGCAGTGTCAAATTTTATCTTATTGCACTCCTGCGAAGTGCCTTGGGACGTTTTACTAAGTTAAAGGCGCCGTATAAATTGTTGTACAAGTTGTTGTTATATAACTTGTTGTTGCAGTTACATACAAGATCACCTTTCAGACTTCTTTCCAAGTTGAAAAGCCCAAGATTCTCCAGGCTTTACTTGCAACTCAGACCTTTGGCACCGGTCATCATCTCTCAGGGTTTTCCAGCGAGTGACGGGTTATGAGGAGCAGGCAGGGAAGTGGAGCTGAACCCAAGATCCGATCAGCCATGATCTTATTAAATGGCGGAGCAGGTGCGAGGGGCCTAATGGCCTACTCCTAGTCCAAATTCTTGTGTTCCTATGATTATATACCTTCCTTGTAGCTTGGTGACCAAGATTGAACATAGATGTGATCTGACGAGTGCCCTGTACAGTTCGATCACAACTTCCTCTAACTTGTATTACATAAGAACATAGGAACACGAGAATTTGGACCAGGAGTAGGCCATTAGGCCCCTCGCGCCTGCTCCGCCATTTAATAAGATCATGGCTGATCGGATCTTGGGTTCAGCTTCACTCCCCTGCCTGCTCCTCATAACCCGTCACTCGCTTATCGCTCACGCATCTGTCTATCTCCACCTTAAATATATTCAATCACCCAGCCTCCCCCAGCTCTCTGGGGCAAAGAATTCCAGATTTACGACCCTCAGAAAAAAATTCCTCCTCATCTCAGCTCTAAATGGGCGACTCCTTATTCTTAAACTATGTCCCCTAGTTCTGGATTCCCCAAGTGGAAACATCCTCCCTGCATCTACCTTGTCGAGCCCCCTCAGTATCTTATATGTTTCAAGAAGATCGCCTCTCATTCTTCTAAACTCCAATGAGTACAGGCCCAACCTGCTCATCCTTTCTTCATAAGTCAACCGCCTGACATAGAACATAGAAAATAGGTGAAGGAGTAGGCCATTCGGCCTTCGAGCCTGAACTACCATTCAATATGATCAGGGCTGATCATTTTTGCAACTTTAGTACCCCATTCCTGCTTTCCCTCCTTACCCCTTGATCCCTTTAGCCGTAAGGGCCACATTTAACTCCCTTTTGAATATATCTAACGAACTGGCCTCAACAACTTTCTGTGGTAGAGAATTCCACAGGTTCACAATTCTCTGAGTGAAGAAGTTTCTCCTCATCTCGGTCCTAAAATGGCTTACCCCTTACCCTTACTGTGATCCCTGGTTCTGGACTTCCCCAACATCGGGAACATTCTTCCTGCATCTAAATTGTCCAATCCAGTCAGAATTTTATATGTTTCTATGAGATCTCCTCTCATTCTTCTAAATTCCAGTGAATACAAGCCTAGTCGATCCAGTCTTTCTTCATATGTCAGTCCTGCCATCCTGGGAATCAGTCTGGTGAACATTCGCTGCACTCCCTCAATAGCAAGAATGTCCTTCCTCAGATTAGGAGACCAAAACTATACACAATATTCAAGGTCCTGTTCAACTGCAGTAAGACCTCCCTGCTCCTATACTCAAATCCTCTCGTTATGAAGGCCAACATGTCATTTGCCTTAATCACCACCTGCTGTACCTGCATGCCAACTTTCAATGACAGATGTACCATGACAGCTAGGTCTCGTTGCACCTCCCCTTTTCCTAATTGGTCACCATTCAGATAATATTCTGCCTTCCTGTTTTTGCCACCAAAGTGGATAACTTCACATTTATCTACATTATATTGCATCGGTCATGCATTTGCCCACTCACCTAACCTGTCCTAGTCACCCTACAGCCTCTTAGCATCCTCCTCACAGCTCACACTGCCACCCAGCTTAGTGTCATCTGCATACTTGGAGATATTACATTCAATTCCTTCATCCAAATCATTAATGTATATTGTAAATAGCTGGGGTCCCAGCACTGAACCTTGCGGTACCCCACTAGTCACTGCCTGCCATTCTGAAAAGGACCCGTTTATTCCTACTCTTTGCTTCCTGTCTGCCAACCAGTTCTCTATCCGCGTCAATACATTACCCCCAATACCACATGCTTTAATTTTGCACACCAATCTCTTGTGTGGGACCTTGTCAAAAGCCTTTTGAAAGTCCAAATACACCACATCCACTGGTTCTCCCTTGTCCTCTCTACCAGTTACATCCTCAAAAAATTCTAGAAGATTTGTCAAGCATGATTTCCCTTTCATAAATTCATGCTGACTTGGACCGATCCTGTCACTACTTTCTAAATGCGCTGCTATTACATCTTTAATAATTGATTCCAACATTTTCCCCACTACCGATGTCAGGCTAACCGGTCTATAATTCCCTGTTTTCTCTCCCTCCTTTTTTAAAGTGGGGTTACATTAGCTACCCTCCAATCCATAGGAACTGATCCAGAGTCTATAGAATGTTGGAAAATGACCAATGCATCCACTATTTCTAGGGCCACTTCCGTAAGTACTCTGGGATGCAGACTATCAGGCCCTGGAGATTTATCAGCCTTCAGTCCCATCAATTTCCCCTAACACAATTTCCTGACTAATAAGGATTTCCTTCAGTTCCTCCTTCTTGCTAGACCCTCGGTCCCCTAGTATTTCCGGAAGGTTATTTGTGTCTTCCTTAGTGAAGACAGCTCCAAAATATTTGTTCAATTGGTCTGCCATTTCTTTGTTCCCCATTATAAATTCACTTGCTTCGGACTGCAAGAGACCTACATTTGTCTTCACTAATATTTTCTCTTCACATATCTATAGAAGCTTTTGCAGTCAGTTTTTATGTTCCCTGCAAGCTTACTCATATATTCTATTTTCCCCCTCGTAATTAAACCCTTTGTCCTCCTCTGCTGAATTCTAAATTTTTCTCAGACCTCAGGTTTGCTGCTTTTTCTGGCCAATTTATATGCCTCTTCCTTGAATTTAACACTATCCCTAATTTCCCTTGTTAGCCACAGTTGAGCCACCTTCCCATTTTATTTTTACGCCAGACAGGGATGTACAATTGTTGAAGTTCATCCATGTGATCTTTAAATGTCTGCCATTGCCTATCCACCGTCAACCCTTTAAGTATCATTCGCCAGTCTATCCTAGCCAATTCACATCTCATACCATTGAAGTTACCTTTCTTTAAGTTCAGGACTCTAGTCTCTGAATTAACTGTCACTCTCTATCTTAATGAAGAATGCTACCATATTATGGTCACTCTTCTCCAAGGGGCCTTGCACAACAAGATTGATAATTAATCCTCTCTCGTTACACAACACCCAGTCTAGGATGGCCAGCCCTCCAGCTGGTTCCTCGACATATTGGTCTAGAAAACCATCCCTTATACACACCAGGAAATCCTCCTCCACTGTATTGCTACCAGTTTGGTTATCCCAATCTATGTGCAGATTAAAGTCACCCATGATAATTGCTGTACCTTTGTTGCACGCATCCCTAATTTCCTGTTTGATGCCATCCCCAACCTCACTACTACCGTTTGGTGGTCTGTACACAACTCCCACTAGCATTTTTTGCCGTTTGGTGTTCCGCAGCTCTACCTATACAGATTCCACATCATCCAAGCTAATGTCCTTTTTCACTATTGCGTTAATCTCCTCTTTAACCAGCAACGCTACCCTACCCTACCTCCTTTTCCTTTCTGTCGATCCTTCCTGAATGTTGAATACCCGTGGATGTTGAGTTCCCAGCCTTGGTCACCCCGGAGCCATGTCTCCGTAATCCCAATTACATCATATCCGTTAACAACTATCTGCGCAGTTAATTCATCCACCTTATTACTAATGCTCCTGACATTGAGACACAGCGCCTTCAGGCTTGTTTTTTTTTTTAAAAACAAGCTTTGTCCTTTTAGATTTATGTTGTAATGTGGCCCTTTTTGATTTCTCTGCCCTCTACTTTTCCTTATCTCCTTTCTACCTTTTGCTTCTGCCCCCATTTTACTACCTCTGTCTCCCTGCATAGATTCCCATCCCCCTGACATATTAGTTTAAACCCATCCCCTGAATCAACCTAGTGAACCTTCTCTGAACTGCCTCCAATGCAAGTATATTCTTATTTAATAAAAGGAGACCAAAACGGAGACCAATAACCCTGTTGCAGGACTTCACTGCTTTTTATACTCCATCCCCCTTGCAATAAAGGCCAACATTCCATTTGCCTTCCTGATTACTTGCTGTACCTGCATACTAACTTTTTGTGTTTCATCCACAATTACTTTCAGGTCCTGCTGTACTGCAGCATTTTGTAGTTTACATCCATTTAAATAATAATTTGCTTTTTTATTTTCCTGCCAAAATGGATATCACGCTTTCCCATCTATCAAATGTTTGCCCACTCACTTAGCCTGTCTATATCCCTTGGCAGATTTTTTCTGTCCTCTTCACAATTTGCTTCCCCACCCAGCTTTGTATCATCAGCAAACTTAGCTACATTACACTCAGTCCCTTCATCCAAGTCATTAACATAGATTGTAAATAGTTGAGGCCTCAGCACGGATCCCTGTGGCAGCCCACGAGTTACCATTTGTCAACCGGAAAATTACCCATTTTCCCGACTCTCTGTTTTCTGTTAGTTCGCCAATCTGCTATCCATGCTAATATATTACCCATAACCTCGTGAGCTCTTATCTTGTGCAGTAACCTTTTATGTGGCACCTTATTGAATGCCTTTTGGAAATCCAAAAACACCTCATCCACTGGTTCCCCCTTATCCATCCCGCTAGTTACATCCTCAAAGAACTCCAACAAATTGGTCAAACATGATTTCCCTTTCATAAAACCATGCTGACTGCTTGACTATTATGATTTTCCAAATGCCCTGCTACTGATTCCTTAATAATGGATTCCAGCATTTTATGAATGACACATGTTAGGCTAACTGGTCTATAGTTTTCTGCTTTCTGTCTGCCTCCTTTTTAAATAGGGGCATTACATTTGCGGTTTTCCAATCTGCTGGGACCTCTCCAGAATCCTGGGAATTTTGATAGATTACAACCAATGCACCCACTATCTCTGCAGTCACTCCTTTTAAGACTTTAGGATGCAGGCCATCAGGTTCAGAGGACTTGTCCACCTTTAGTCCCATTATTTGACAGAGTACTTTTTCTATTGTGATAATGATTGTTTTAAGTTCCTCCTTCCCTCCCTATAGTATTCTACTGCTTTAGCCATGTAGCTCAAGGTTCTATTGGTTTGGTTGCTGCTCAGTGCTGAGTGGACATGCAGAGTTTCTCTCAGCTTCATGCTTAGCTATTTCAACACCATTCATGGAGCAGGCATATCACACATTTTCCCTTCCTATGTGCGGTCCTTTGCCTTCTTTTCATTAAATGTCATCTGCCAAGATTATATATCTTGTCCAACTTTCTGATCTACTTCCTACAATTCCACTGCTCCCCAGAGTTTGGCATCATTTGCAGATTTGCCCATTTTGCATTGATTTTTGGAATTCACGTCATTTATGTAAATTAGAACCACAAACCGTCCCATCATTAACTCCTAGAGCATCCCAGTCAGTACTTCCTCCTCGCTCCATTGTAATATAATTTCTCAAATAAGTTTTCTACCCTTCAGCCGATTCCTTATCCATTCCTAGTGTTTAGCCTGAATCGCTGTAACTTTGATCTTAATTAATAGGCGTTAATGTAGAACATTGACAAAAGCCTTTTGGAAATTGAGGTACACTGCATCATGGAGCTTCCCAAAGTCCACTTGGGTTGTCACTTCCTCAAAAAGGTGGCAAGTAGATTGGTCAGGAAGGGTCTTGCTCTTCTGAATCCATTGTTACTGCTATTTACTTGGTCATTATTGTACCGATAATCCAAGTTTACACCACATGGAACGGAAGAGCACCAAGTCTCTCATTGGTGGCTTCTCTTTTAGCCCTTTTTAAAGTACGTACATCATGTTATCGCAGGTTTGAAATCTACAGGTACATCCAGTGTCATTCAACTAACTCAGTACCTCATAAATCAGATTGAGTAGACTAGGCCTATATTCCCAAGAGTATAGAAGAGTAAGAGGTGATCTCATTGAGATGTCTAAAAAAATTTTAAGGGCTTGACAGGATAGATGTTTCAACTGGCATAGGAATCTAGAACTAGGGGTCACAGTCTCAGAATAAGGGGTCCACCACTTAGGACCGAGATGTGGGGACATTTCTTCACTCTTTGGCATTCTCTGCCCCAGAGGGCTGTGGATGCTCAGCTGCTGCATATATTCAAGACAGAGATTGATAGATTTTTGGATTCCAAGGAATATGGAGATAGTGCAGGAAGGTGGAGTTGAGGTAGATCATCAACCGTGGCACAGCACGCTCGAAGGGCCTACACCTGCTCCTATTTCTCATGTTCTGATCTTTCATAATTTCTTTCAGCACTCTGGGATAAATACTATCTATTCCAGAGGCCTTGGTTGTTTTGAACTCTTTTAGCCTGCCTCGGACTTCCATTAAATTTACTCAGGTTTTTTTTTTATTAGTAATGTCTTCAGATGTTACCTGTGGCTCAGTGGTAGCACTCTTGCCTTAGTGCATAAAGTTTCAAGTCCCACTCTGGGCAGTGTTGTACTGAGGGAGTGCAGCACTCAGAGCTGCAGGCTTTTGGATGGAGAGCTGGTCTGACCTCTCAGGGGGACACAGACTGGTAAAATGGGAAGATGACAAACTTAACACAGCACAGTGTGAAGTGATACACTTTGGCAAGAATGAAGAGAGGCAATATGAACTAAATGGTACAATTTTCAAGGGGGGGGGGGGGGTGCAAGAACAGAGAGACCTGGGGGTGTACGAATACAAATCTTTGAAGGTGACAGAACAAGTTGTGACGGCTGTTAAAAGAGCATTTGAGATCCTTGGCTTTATTAATAGAGGAAGGGAGTACAAATGTAAAGAAGTTACGCACAATCTTTGTAATACAATGGTTAGGCCTCAGGTGGAGGATTGGGTTCAATTTTGGGCATCACATTTAGGGTGGAGGTCATGGCCTTGGAGAGGGTGCAGAAGAGGTTTAATAGATTGGCATCAGGGATGAGGCACTTCAGTTACATGGAGAGACTGGAATTATTCTCCTTAGAACAGAGAAAGTGAAGAGGAGATGTGACAGTAGTGTTCAAAATCATGAACAGTTTTGATAAAGTAAAAGAGAAACAGATTTCAGTGGCAGAAGGGCCAGTAACCAGAGGACACAGATTTAAGGTGATTGGCAAAAGAACCAGAGGCAACATAAGGAAACATCCTTTTTCAAAAAGAAATAATATACACATAGTTATGATCTGGAATGCACTGCCTGAAAGGGTGGTGGAAGCAGATTCATAGAATCAGAAATTTATGGCCCATCTCATCTGTGCTTGCCCAAAAGAGAGCTTTCCAGCCTAATCCCATTTTCCACCTCTTGGTCCGTAGCCCTTTAGGTAACATTCATAAGAGAATTGGTTACTTGAAGGGAACAAAAATACAGGGCGATGGGAAAAGAGCAGGGGAGTGGCATTAATTGGAAAGCTCTACCAAAGAGCCGGCACAAGCACGATGCACCGAATGACCTCCTTCTGTGCTGTATCATTCTAGGATTCTTTGAAAAGATCCCAAGGCACTAACAGCAGGGGAGTTCTGCCAATGCATTGGCCAGTATTTCACCCTCAACCAACACCTAAAAACAGATGGTGTGGGACCTTGGCTATGCACAATTAGGTTGCTGCATTTCCTACATGACAGCGGTGATTACACTTCAAAAGTACTTCATTGGCTGTAAAGCGCTGTGGGACATCCTGAAAGGCACTATATAAATACAAGCCTTACTTTCTTTTAGTAATTGAGAATATTTAGTATTGTTTGCTCATTTGGGCCACCAGACAAGACTTGCCTCTCGCTGTAGTGGTACCAAAAGTACAATTCACTTATATTCAGCCATAGCTACTTCCCTTGTGATCATCATGAGTCAGATTCTCGATTTTGTGTTTGTGTCAGTGAACCCCCCCCAGAATTTGTAGAGCCTATTTTTCTCTTGACATCATTTTTAATTTGTTTGCCAGTCCATTCAGGGACATGCTTGTTGACTTTTATGAATCCGTCCACATCGACCTTACACTCCCCGATTCCCACTCGGATTTAAAAAAAAAAATCAGACCTCTGGATTCAACAGAGTGCATCAATTCCCATTCAAATCAACTGGAAATTTCGATATAATCAGAATTTCCAGCTGCATTGTAAATGGGGCGGAACAGAAACAATTTATTTAATGCTCTTCTTAGCAGACTGCCAATTTACTGATTGCTCCAAATGATTCCAGACATTATGTAAAAAAAATAGATCACACAAATCCTACAACTGATGTCATCTATTGGGGGAAAGTGTGTGTGTGTGTGTGTGTGTGTGTGTGTGTGTGTGTGTGTGTGGTTCTTAGGATGTGTCAAGTTTTTTTTTTCCATCTTTAAAGTACTCGCCAATGATAATTTAAATTGCAAAATGTTTGCCAAGCAAAACATCACAGGATGTCTATATCCATAATAGATTACAGTATCCCTCTTGTCCCCTCAAGTCCTATATGGGAAAATGATTTAAAAAAGGTGGATTTCATTCAGTTTAATAAAAACAAGATTTTTCTTTTCTGAACATTATTCCCTTAAATTAAAAGCTTTTTTTTAGCAAAAAAAATATAAAAAGGGCCCTTAGTGCCTCTTAGGAGTGCGTTCACTCCCCAGTGAATGACTTAAAATACCTCCTTTTCCCCCCCCCCCACCCCAATGTTGTGTTGGAGCTCAGTCAGTCAACAATGGAGGAGACACATAACAATGCACATTATCTCCAATCAATATTTCTCATCATTAATATGAAAGTGACAGGTAAACTAATTATGAAAGACTCGCATTTTTATATAGTGCCTTTCACAACCACCGGATGTCTCAAAAGCACTCTACAGCCAATTAAGTACTTTTGGAGTGTAGTCACTGTTGTAATGTGGGAAACACGACAGCAACTTTGCGCACAGCAAGCTCCCTCAAACCGTGAAAATGACCAGATAATTTGTTTTTGTTATGTTGATTGAGGGATAAATATTGGCCAGGACACCAGTGATAACTCCCCTGCTCCTCTTCGAAATAGTGCATTGGGATCTTTTACGTCCATCTGAGCACGCAGACGGGGCCTCGGTTTAATGTTTTATCTGAAAAATAGCACCTCCGACAGTGCAGCACTCCCTCAGCACTGCACTGGAGTGTCAGCCTAGATGTATGTGCTCAGGCCTCTGGAGTGGGACTTGAACCCACAACCTTCTGATAGAGGTGAGTGTGCTACCCACTGAGCCACAGCTGACGCTAATTTAAGTTAGTAGCAGCAAATGAGAAAGGACAAGGGACAAGGACAAAGGATGGTTGCACAAGACATCCATTTTAACACAATACAATATAGATCATGTAGCAGAAAATGACATACGAATGACCAGATAATCAGTTTTCTCTTTTTTTTTTAAAAAAAAGTG
This sequence comes from Pristiophorus japonicus, assembly GCF_044704955.1. Lineage (NCBI taxonomy): Eukaryota > Metazoa > Chordata > Chondrichthyes > Pristiophoridae > Pristiophorus > Pristiophorus japonicus. The sequence goes on along the minus strand of NC_091981.1, from coordinate 34,655,446 downwards.
TTGTTGGTGGAGGGTTAAATATTGACCAGGACATTGGGGCGAGCTCCCCAATTCTTCTTCAAAATAGTGCCATGGAATCTTTAATTCACCCGCGGGGACAAATGGTGTCTTGGTTGAACACCTCATCCAAAAGACAGCACCTCCAACAGTGTAGCACTCCTTCAGTACTGCACTTTGTCAGCCTGGATTATCTGCTCAAGTCTCTGGAGTGGGACTTGAACCCATAATCTTCTGACTCAGAGGCTAGAGGGCTACTAAGCCAAGGCTGAGATTTGTGAAGAGGAAAGATCTGGCCTGATTGCCAGTCCACAACATATGCCCACTCTGTAGGCGAGAGATTGGTAGAGGGGGTTGCCTTCAAACAGGAACAGCAGGCATTTAACAGCATCCTTTGAATCAGTCACAAGTAGCTTGCAACAACTGGTGGACAATATGTAGCAGTGCTGCAAGACTGGTTTATATACAGAGCGAGTGGCACTTTCACGGCCATCTGTAAGGAAGCCCCAAAGCAGTGAGGGAATAAGCACCATACAGCATTCTCTCTCAGCATTGTGACTGGTGCCACCTGGCCTGGAAAGGACAGTGACAATGGGCTTGATCATGGACTGCTCTCACGCAGATCCTTGGCACACCAGACGAGATCCCCAGTAACTGGCACACAATACCAGAACAGTCCAATGAAGTAGCTTCAAGGTATCAGCACATCCTCCCACACCAGCCAGGCCCCTTAAAAGGATGAAACAAAGTGAGCAGCCACTGCACTGCCAGATGTGGCTCCAGCTGCTGTATGGTATTAGGTTTCAGGATTTTTGATCATTTTCTTTCCCTTTGCAGAATGGATCTGGGGATTGAGTTATGTTTTAAGTGTTGCGTTTTAACAGAGTGAATTCACACAGGTTTTATATTAAAAAAAGCCAATGGGCTACAGGCACTGATGAGGTTTATTAAAGCCAGACGGGCCAGTTTGTGGAATATTGCAACTGAAGGCATAAGGGTCAATTGAGTCACCCCAGGTCCATTAATCAGGTTGGACCCTAGTCATCTTGAGAACAGATGTTTGTTTTAAAACTACACCCCAAAGGGAGAGGAAAGTTTGCCAGTTTTACTGACAAGCTCACTGATGAATCACTGACCAAAAAGTCAATGTCACAGTGCTACCCTTGACTGGTAACACTTGGAGAAAAAAAAAACACGGGGAAAAAAAAAAGAGGCAGATTTGGGTGGGGCAGGGGGAGGTTTTTAAACAAGCAACTGCGAGCTACAGTCCTATGACCTGAACCTAAAACTGAAGATGTGGGTGATCGGGTTTTAGACTTCAGAAAATCGGTCTAAAGAAAAAGACTTGCATTTTTATAGCACCTTTCACGACCACCGGACATCTCAAAGCGCTTTACAGCTAAAGAAGAACATTTGGAGTGCAGTCACTGTTGTAATATGGGAATAATAATGCGGGTCTAGAAAGAATGGTATGCTAAAAAGAAATAAGTCAGCCCATAAAAGGATTTAGAATTTCCTTGCGGAGCACGAGGTTGAGTTAAGTGGAATTTGTTTTAACGGTTACTCTGTATATTTAGATCACAAAGGGTTAGAGTATTATTTAAATAGATATTGGGCAAAATGGGCACCCGCCTGAACACAAGATGCTCAGACCGCTTAGCAGGGTGACCAGCACCGTTGCACCCAAGAGAATCTAGGCTGGCACCACTTCACCCCTATACTCTGGAAGTGTTGGATGAGACATTAAACTGAGACCCCATCTGCCTGTTCAAATGAATGCAAAGGATCGTGTGCATTATTCAAAGCAGAGCAGGAGATAAAAAATGTGATCGAGGCTATTTATCCCTCAACCAAATACTACTAAAATTGATTGTCTGGTCATTTACTAATTGAGCAGATAATTGAACAGACCCCCATATGTGGGGTCCTGCTATGCATAAACTGACATGCTCTGTAGGGAAACATAGCAAACGGTGATGGAACTTCAAAAACACTGCATTGGCAATGGAGTGATTTGGGACATCCAGAGGGTATGAAAGGCGATATAGAACTGCAGGTTTATTCTTTTGATAGTAGCCTGGATACTTGGGAAGCCTGCCAGGTGGGATAAATTGTGTGCCCTGTTTGGTTGGTGTCACCTTCCCATTGGGAAACTGTTGAAGGCATTTCCCCGGCAAACATGTCAGTCAGTCGCTTTATTTAGAATACGAGTTGTAGACTGGCTTATCTGGCACATCTCCAGCATGGCAAGGATGGATCTTGTTCCATAGAAGCTTAATGATGTTGTGACCTTCACTGATACAAGAAGATCTGTCCCAATCTTTGACGTAGTCTACAAAGGTCAGCCTGCAGATGGCATTGCCTGGTTCCTTTTGCAATGAAGTAAACACAGGGAAGAAAGATCTCCTCTGATGTACGCAGGTTGGCGTGGCATGGACTAGATAAGCATGGGTCACTGGGTATTGACAGCAGACACTGCTTGAGGGATTATTGGACCAGGATATTTTGGCCACTCATTAATTGGCTCTCCTCCAATTCATGGAAAACTACAGGATCAAAGGTGCATGAAGTGAACACAGGGAGAAAAAGTCTCCTCTGACATACCCAGATTGGAGTGGTATGGTATACATAAGCATTGGTCACCGGGTATTGACTATATTTGTGCCTCGCTCAAAGTTGTGAAATCCTTTTTAAGAAATTTAACACGGTTAGCATAAGCTCATCTTGCCTGTATTGCGGCCTTTCCAGCAAGGTCAGCCCAGTTTTGCAAACTCAGACCTATGGAGCACTCCATTGAAAACACTGAAGTGGTTGCCCAACTTGATTGGAAAGGAATTCGGAGAGCTTACCCACAAGACTTGCGAATTTATGGGATTAGCTTTGGATGGGCTGAAAGGCCTTCTTTTTTTTTTAAAACATTGTAAACTTGATTTAATAGAACAGGAAAGTAGAGTTGTGAGGGTGTTATAATGTGAATGCCTTTGCTTCTTGGTCATTCTGCTTCACGTTGCCATTAGTTGTCAAATGTTCAAACAATATCACTTTGGATTCCCGCCCCCCACTCCTCCTCCCCCCTGATGAACCAACTTGCATGTAACTCTGCATTCCAGAGATTTCAATCTGACCACACTCTGATGCATGTGAATCAAACTCCACTTCTAAAGTATCAATGGCAACTGAACCAAGAATTCATGTAAATTTGAAGGGTTCAAAAAACTTTCACACCAGGGGAGCATGTTTTCTGCAGACTGGATGGATCAGAACTGGTAAAGGTTCCATCCCTGCACCTTCTTTCAAATTTGCCTCCATCATATCTTTGAGTCCACAATGGTCTCCCATTGCTTTCAAGCCTCTCCCCCAAGCACTACTTGCAAATCTTCTGCTAGAAAGTGTGAAGAGCAGCACTTACCAATATTTCCTCCTTTTAAAAGCCAAGGGAAGAGGGCTTCATGAAATGCCTGGCCTCTTGAGAGCACAGCCAAGATCAAGAACTCACATTTTGGGGAAGGCACCGACAATCTGTTTATGATGCTTTCTTCCCATGTCTGCACCAGCTGTACTCAGTCAGCCGAATGTAATGAAAACCAGAAAAAAAAAAATCGGGAGAGTCGGACACACACCCATAAAAGAATCTGATTTTCTGGTACTCATTATCTACAGCACCTGGAAAATCTCTTTTTTTGGTAAATTAAAAAAGGCACACCTTTTAGTCAAACTCAAAACAGAAGTTTAGTCTATCAAAACAGATTTCCCACATTCAAATGTCTGGAGAGAAGAGCTACCAATTAGTCTCCTACCTTTCCTTTCTCTCACCTTACCGCACCCCACCCCCCAAATTACCTGGAGAATAAATATTTTGCAGCAGTTTAAACACATACAAAATGATCGTTACAAATCAGGTCGTGTATTTAAACTACGCAAGAGTAGGAATAGGCTCGATGTTAGGCCGTTCTTTCCCCAGAATGCAGTGAGCCTCTGGAATAGGTTGCCGGCTGGTGCAGCGGGCGTCGACTCTGCACGCCTTCAAAATGGGAGCTAGACCAGTTTGGGAGAGCACTCCCAAAGCAAATGCTCTACTCGGAGCTCCTTCATAGCAAACGAGCCAAAGGTGGGCAGCGGAAACGTTACAAGGACATCCTGATAGAGTGCAACATCCTCACTGACACCTGGTCCAAGACTGCCCTAAGTGGAGGAAGTGCATCCGAGAGGGCGCTGAGCACCTTGACTCTCAACGCCGAGAGCATGCAGAAACCAAGCGCAGACAGCGGAAAGAGCATGCGGCAAACCAGTCCCACCCACCCCTTCCCTCAATGACTATCTGTCCCACCTGTGACAGAGTCTGTGGCTCTCGTAATGGACTGTTCAGCCACCAAAGAACTCGCTTCAGGAGTGGAAGCAAGTCTTCCTCGATTCCGAGGGACTGCCTATGATGAGACTGGTTTGTGGCTGGAGCACTGATCACATCTTATATAAGTTAAGCAATTTAACAGTGAACAGGCGTATGGATGATGCGGTCTCCCAGACTGGTTTTGGTTGCATATGGGGAAGTGGGGGGGGGGGGGCCTCAGAGGGGGATTTCAGTTTTTACTTCCTTTTGACCATTACCAGGCGATTACATGTTGAGTGGGGGGGAAAAGAGAAAAGGGGAGGAAGTGTTTAGTCATGATGCTCCAGGCATCATGGTGTGGGGGAGGCTTGATGGACCAGCCAGTCTTTTCCTGACCATCATTTTTGTATATATGCATCTCCCTGTAATATTCTGGTTTAAGGACGAGCCCAGCCTCGGCTTGGAATTTTGGTTGGGTTTAGACAGGCGAATGTGTGTGTGAACTACATCCACTAAATCACTTGCTCTTAAAATACAATGAAAGTGGGGCAGGAAGGTGAAGTGGCCTAAAACAAAATACAGGATGAACTGCCAGCTGACAACTTTAAGGCAACAGAAGGAAAAACATACAACTTAAAAACTGAATGACCGAGAGGCTCTTAAACCCAATAAGGTTGCACAGAAATGCAAGGTTGTCTGTGCAGGGTCACTGTGCACGACTATTAACAGCATGCTAGGAGTTGCAATTTGATATCTCCGCCAAAGCTTTTGATTTGAGACGTTTTCTTTTAGAGAGCTTCATCGAATGATCCAGCACAGGAGGCGGCCATTCGGCCCATCCTGTCTGTGCTGGGTCTTTGAAAAGAACTAACCAATTATAGTCTTATTCTCCTTCCTTTTCCCCAGAGCCCTGCAAATGTGTCCTCTTCAAGTATTTATCAAATTCCCTTTTGAAAGTTACTATTGAATCTGCTTCCACCACCCTTTCAGGCAGTGTATTCCAATCACAACACTTGCTGCATGGAAAAAAATATACCTCCTCATCTCGCCTCTGGTTCTTTTGCTATCACTGGATTAAAAACTTCATTTAAATTCTGTTAAATAAATCAGATCAAACGAGCTTGGATTTCTAACACCGATTTAAATTTTGGGAAACGCCCTCTCCCCTCTTCCAATTTATGAATGTTGACTACCATCTCAACACAGCTCAAAAATAGATAGCATTCCAAAAAAAAAACACAACATTGGAAATCTCTGGGACACAGAGATAAATGGATAAGCTGCAGGTTTGAAATTGGCAAGTGCAAGATTTATGTCAGTTAGGATATTTTCAAAGATCCTGCTTCAAAAAAAAAGAACAAAAAGGCCTTGTGTACAGACATGGGCCCATGCCAATTGGTGTCCTACCTCAGCTCTTCGATTACCAATGCACCTGGGCACACATCCACAATGCAATGCAGACAGATCCACACCATGAAAGGGCAAAGAGATTTTAAAAATGGTACATGCTTTACCGCAGCAAGCCTTGGGCTCAGGGCTAGTCTGCCTGGCTCCAATTCAGGTGATGAGTGTTCGAGTCCCGTTCCAGAATTATGGTCTCCGACATCAAACAGGGAACTCACGCCCACAGGACTCAGGGGTAGACTTCCTGCTTCCGAGTCAGAAGGGTTAGATTCAAGCCCTGCTCCAGACAAGTGGAGATCAGTGTGCAGGCTCTGAATTACTGGATTGACAGCTAGCAAGGGCAGTTCCAACCGATATGGTTTTTGGGTTGGGCTCGGGCTCTTTTGGAGCCCCACTAAAAAAACATCCCTCAGATAATGTTATCATTTGTATACGTATACACACACACACACACACACACACACACACACATACACTTTGGGAATCATGCACGAGAGTGTTTCATCTACCTCCTTCCCCCCCCCCCCACCCCTTTCAAAATGGTCACACTTCAGCTGATTTACAACTGAAGTCTAACTGTAAAGTTTCCAGAAAGCTGATGGGATTGGAGAAATCTCGAGCACTAATCCAGATGCCTACAGGAAAGTGCCACAGTTTTCCAAGTGCAGTGTGTCTGGATCAGAACCTAGAATCACCAGAGTATTTTAGTCCAACAGTAACAACTGACGTGGAGATTTCAACATTTCAGTCACACACCCACCACCCACAGATTTGAGGGGTGAATTTATAAATTCCTAGCTTGCCTGGAGTTTACATTACAGTTGAGCTCCCCACTATTCTCCATCTGTTAGCTATAGAAACTCGTGGGGAGCATGCCAGAAATGTTCTGATAAATGCTCCCAGCAGGTGAGGCTCCTTGCCTGCAGCTTGCATTGGAGAAAATTAGCCCTTTGCAGCCTTTAGTTACTGCAGCAAAGCCACTAATGAAAGTTTTCATCATTCTGACCCAGGTTTACATTTGACCATCACTTCTCATTAAACCGAACCAAGCCCAGTTAACTCATCCCTAAACCCGGTTACTTATCCAAATAATACTTAGATAGAACACTGATATAGTCAGCTGTGGCTCAGTTGGTAGCACTTTTGCCTCGGAGTCAGAAGGTTTTGGGTTCAAGTCCCACTCCAGGGACTCGTAGCACAAAACCTAGGCTGACACTCCAGTGCAGTGTTGAGGGAGCGTTGCACTGTCTGAGGTGCTGTCTTTCGGATGAGACGTTAAACCGAAGTCCTGTCTGCTCTCTCAGGTGGAAGTAAAAGATCCCATGACACGATTTCGAAGAAGAGCAGGGGAGTTATCCCCGGTGTCCTGGCCAATATTTATCCCTCAATCAACATAACAAACAGATTACCTGGTCCTGATCACATTGCTGTTTGTGGGAGCTTGCTTGTGCGCAAATTGGCTGCTGCATTTCCTACATTACAACAGTGACTACACTCTGAAAGTACTTCATTGGCTGTAAAGCGCTTTGAGACGTCCAATGTTTGTGAAAAGCGCTATATAAATCCAAGTCTTTCTTTATAGGTATCAGTTGTGGCTCAGTGATAGCACACTCGCAGCCGAACCAGAAAGTTGTGGATTCATGTCCCACTCCAGAAACAAGCAGAAAATCCAGGCCGATATTTCAGTGTAGTACTGTCTTTCAAATGAGACGTGGATGTAAACGATCTCACGGCACTATTTCGACGAGCAGGGGAGTTCTTCCAAGTGCCCTGGTCAATATTTATTCCTCAACCAACATCACTAAAACAGGTTATGTGGTCATTAATCTCTGTTGTTCATGGAATCCTGCTCTGCACAAACTGACTGTCGCATTTCCTGCATTACAACAGCGACAAGTAAGTCATTAGCTGTAAAATACTTTGGGACATCCAGAGATCATGAAAGGTGCTATATAAATGCAAGTCTGTGAAAATAAAAACTTCTCTCTCACATCAGGGGAAAATAATAAAGTACCACTGATGCATGGTAAAACACTTCGGATGTGTTTCGTTAACTGACATTTAAATGGCAGGGAAATGTCATGTTAGCAAATAGCTCTTGGTTCAAACTTTAAAAAAAAAGTATCTTCTCGAATCTGTTTAATCGTTAATAACTCGTGAAGCTGAAGCATAACAAGGCTGACTTCTTCACGCTCATATCATAAATGGTGCTCAAACCCAAAGTGACCAGTTTAGCTTCAATTACACAGCACCTGGCATTGATGCAAAATACATTCAGCTTCACAACTGCTCTAGAAAGCGAGCACCATCATCCCAACCTGTGAATACTGCTGATTATATTATTTAATTTGTGTACGCACCTGATTCAATTCAATTCATTTCAAGTTGGCTTGGTTTCAAAACAAATTCAAGTTGTAAATGAATTCCGAATACTAAAAATATTCAACCATCTCGATATTCTGCAGAAGAGCAAACATTGGACAGCACCTGCCAATAAATACAGCGCAAGACGAGCCAATTTTTAACTCAATATATTCCCTTTATGCAAGGCCTAAGCATTAGCTGCAAAGCATGGTGGACCACGCTACATGTTCAATGGTTCATTGGGATACTGCAGTTTATCCGTTCAATATTCCCCCCCCCCCAAATTATTTTTCCCATTCAGAACTTCTTGTTGCCTACTTGAAAATTAGACACAATATGGTGGGGTTATAAAAAACCCAACTCTCAGGATATGCAAGTCGCTGGCATGGACGGCATTTATTGCCCACCACTGGTTACCCAGGTTTGGTACAATAGAGTGGCTTGCTAGACCACTTCAGACAGCAGTTAGTCAATCAACATTGGTGTGGGATTCGAGTCAAATAGGCCAGCACGTTTCCTTATCTAAAAAAAGGACAATAGTTGTGTTTTTACAAAAATTTTAACTCATTCCTGATACCAGTTTAACAAAAAAATGGAATTCAAATTCTCAAACTGCCATAGTTTGAATAGTGGGATTTAAACTCATTCTCTGGATCATTAATTCAGGTCTCTGGATTACGACCCCAATACATAACCACTACACAACTGTAGTCTCATAGGTATCGGCCACGGAAAGACTGCTCAGCAACATGCCCTTCACTGCACACTTTGGAAAGCATGGTGGGAAGGGCACTGTCCTTTGTACTCCAACTTCAAGCTTTGAGAACAAAGTTATCTTTTCATAATTATCTTCTTGAAACACGCAAGATCAGTAAACATTTACTGCATTTCTGCACTGCAGTAATGACTAGGTGAGGAACTCTCCAAACACAAAAATCCCTTTCATAATAAAAATAAAAAAGTATGAAAGCCTAACAGAGGGAGACTAATCATACAAATGAAACACACAAGTCTCTCCACCACCCAACTCAAAGCCTTTAATTTAAACTCCACAAACTTTCTGGATGAGAAGGTGCAGCAGATGGTTCTGGGCCGGACACGGTCATTCAAGTGATGGAGTAACCCGGAATAATTCTCCTCTCCAGCTCTTTGATGTTTATGTGGAGCAGCTGTGGAATCCAATTACCCAACAGCTTGAGAAAAACGCCCTCATCCCCTTCTCAAATATATCCTAATAAAGTCACCGTACTACTGCCCCATCATACTACTTCACAATATTAACATTAACCATGGCGGGAAGGGGGGTGGGGGAAAGAAAGAGCACCACCTTTCGTTTTCGCATTTGTTTAAGACCTTTCAAAACAATTTTTTTTTTTTTTTTAAAGTTTAAGAGACAGGTCAAAGTGGAAGAGATGGGAAAAAGAGTGAAGAGAAAAAAAAAGTATTACAACAAGGTTTTCAAGTTAATTAATGCATGCTCCTTTACATCCAACAGGTTACTACAAACCATTTAATGATGGTATTTATGAAGTAACTGTTTATGAGCATCAATGATAGTAGCATTTAAGGGGCCCCATGACGTGCAGATGAGAGGCACAATCATAAGACAAAGACAGGACTCAGAACACGTCTTTTTCCAGAGTGAGGAAGATTAGAATGACAACTTATGACAGCAATTATTTAATAGACAAGTTACGTGGAATTATGTCAAGGATTCAATAGCTGTGTGATTCAGAGAAAGGTACCAAGAAACATAGCTGATTGCAGTTCACAAAACAAAACACCTCTTCAGGCTTACAGAGGACCAATGTCATGAACTGGCTTCTCACCTTTACATTGTATTTGTCTCTATTGGATGGAACTAAACAATCCCTAAAAAGGTAAATATTCAATGGACTTGATGCCTCTGATTCGAAGTACAATTGACAAACAAATATAAAAGAACAAGTTCTTCACTGGTAATTTGAACACCAGAGCAATGGATATAGAACTCCAATGAGTTAGTACAAAATGACCTACAGTCTCTATGGAGATTGAATACAATACAGCATAACTCGCGACAGAACAACAACTTGATTGTCAACATTGTCCGAATCAGAAGGTCATGGGTTCAAGTGCCATTCCAAAGACTGGAGCACAAGATCCAGTTGGCAGTGCTGAGGGAGCGCTGCACTGTCGGAGGTGCCGCCTTTCAGATGAGAAGTTAAACCAAGGCCCCATCTGCTACCTCGGGTAGATGTACAAGATCCCATGGCACTATTTCGAAGAAGAGCAGGGGAGTTATCCCCAGTGTCCTGGCCAATATTTATCACTCAGCCAGCACCACCAAGAGAGGTTATGTCATTTATCGCATTGCTGTTTGTGGGACCTTGCAAATTGGCTGCCACATTTCCTGCATTACAACAGTGACTACTCTTCAAAAGTACTTCATTGGTTCGAAAGCACCTCGGGAAGTCCCAAGGTTGTAATAGGCGCTATATAAAATGAAAGTCTTTCTCGCTTTAATAGTTGGGACACAGGACTCCCTGAAAAAGGAGGCCCAGCCTTAGTAACATGAATCATCACCTCCAACCAATTGCAATTCAGCATACAAATTAATCTGACTCTCAACCAATTACATACTGGCACATTATCTCAAGGCAGCCATCAGGATGGTCTGAAATTGTCAAAAGGGACCAGATATAAAAGACAGATCCATGAACACTTGCTCCAAATCCACATGCCCAAATATCAACTTATTAATTTGCTTTATGTTAGAAAAATGGTAGTCACACAGGTGCACAAGACATTTTGAAAGAAAAAAAACCTTTCAAGCTGGCTTAAAATATGATCTTTCTTCAGGACATACACAATCAGCCTTATCCACTCATACCACATCAGCAAAATGCAGCCCTCTAACAGATACATAAACTAAGGTAAAATCTCAGGAAAAAGTTAAAGTCAGCTACATGAAAGTCTGGAATTCAGTTGAAGTTCTGCTCAAAAAAGGCTGTACTCAGGAGGTACAAGGCCCCAAATTAAATGCAAGCACCGCCTCCCCCCCCCCCCCCCCACCCAAGTTACATTTGAGATTTAAACTGAGCACGTTCTCCCAGCAGTTTACTGAAGCCCAAATCCCAATGTGCATCTTTAGTGTTCACCCTTTTATAGACGGGAGCAGATCTGCATAAAGTTTTGAAAGCAGATACTCGTACAGAGGTGGGAGTTTTCACTTAAACTTCACACCATTTGAACTTGGATTTCATTCGAAAGTAACCAAGAAAGTATAACTTTGTAATTCAAATGTAAAAGGATATTAAAGTTTTCAACCGATTACCAAATCACTCACTGCACACACATGCAATCACTTGCAAGGAACTCCCCACTTCCTGTTGTTGGCTAAACTCAGTTTACTCCTCTGCAGATCACAATTTATCATCAAGTATTGGAGGAGGAAATGCTGGAATGAAAGTTTCATTTAGTGATTATACCTGTCTCCATGGCAAAGGAATAGCTGGTCCAAATTAGCTCGGAACACCACCGATAGCCACACCAAGCAAAGAATGGACAGTTAAATGAAAGATTGCCCGCCTTGAAAAAGGCAGATAAAAAGTGACCAGGTTGCTCAGTGTTGTGGTGTGGAGAGGAGAGATGCAGCTTGTAGCACTATTTCTTGTTAATTAGATCAAATCAGAAAAAATGGGGAGGACATCAGCCATGCCATTAGAGCTAACCCAATCCAGCAGTTCCTCCACACCAATAATCTTGGTAATGAAGACGGCTACAGATCTCAAGTGAGGCCTTCCTTCCAGCATTTTCATTCCCCAACACTTATTATTGGGCTCCGATTCACATGGAAGTCAAGTGGTTACAGCCAGGGAGAGGAGAGCAGAGGTTCTATATTAAAAGGGTTTCCCATAGGAAGTCTTCCCCCAAATCAAAACATGTGTCGAGTTACAATAAAGTGAACCTCCCCCTTCATATTTACAACACGGGTTTGGATCCAAGACCATTTAGCATTTAAACAGCGCCTTTCACAACCTCAGGATGTCCCAAACTGCTTTACAGCCAATGAAGTACTACTGAAGTGTAATCACTCTTGTAATGTGGGAAATACTGCAGCCAATTTGCACACAGCAAACTCCCACTTACAGCAATGTGGCAATGACCAGATAATCTGTTTCAGTGGTGTTGGTTGAGGGATAGATATTAGCCAGGACACCGGCAAGATGGCCACTGCTCTTCTTTGAAATAGTGCCACGAGATCTTTTACGTCCACCCAAGAGGGCAGACGGGCCTTGGTTTAATGTCTCACCCAAAAGTTGGCACCTCCAACAGTACAACACTCCCTCAGTACTGCACTGGGTGTGTCAGCCTGGATTTTGTGCTAGTCTCTGGAGTGGGGCTTAAACCCACAACCATCTGATAGGGAGCTGAGAGTACTACGACTGACAGTCAGGTAGGAGCATTAGGCCTCTAATAACACAGGAGCATGACTGATCAGAGTAATTGCGTTCAAAAAAGGATTTTTGCCTAAGATTTTCTAGGATCAGCATGCAAGGGTTAAAATTTGGGTTACTATCGGGTTTCTCAAAGGAGAATGCTGCAATATTCCGGTTATAGACACGTCAACATCAACAATGATTACTTATCCAAAATATTGAAGCTATCAAAGATGGGGAAACTCGTAAGAGTCAATTCATGAGAATGATCATTCATTGACTTGTATCTTAGGATTGTTTCAATATTGATGAATACCTATTCTGGTTTAATTCAATCATGAGAAGTATGTTGCCTGCCTACAGTTCTAAAAGTAGACCTTAGTTTGGAGTAAGGACGTTGATCGATTACGAGCGTCTTGAAGAAAACAGCAAGCTGTTGACGGATTGAAGCCCTCTGTAATTGGCAAGTCATTGGCGAAGACTTTCTTTCACTAACTTAAGACAGCAGTTCACAAAGAGACACAGGCAATCTCTCTCCATCAGAGGTGTCCGACAGGGCATGCTGGGTGAATGAGCAACCACCAACTGTGACGCCGAGTGAGGAGATGAAAAAGAATAGCCAAGTGTTGGGGGAAGAGAAAGGGCAGAGGTTCCATGCAGGATGCAACGCTACAGCAGGCAAGGTCACTAAGGTAGAGTGTGTGAAGGACAAGAATTTTAATGCCAACTCGTTAGGGCATGAAGAGCCAGCTGAGCTTGGATAAGACAGGGTGATGGGAGTATGGGACTCGGTGTGGGCAAGGATACAGGCTTGCAGTTTTTTGGATGATTTATAATGTGTGGAGCATTGAGGCCAACTAGGAGACTATTACAGAAATCGAGCCGCAAGGTGATGAAGTCAAGGTCTAGGTTTTTCACAGCAATGGAGGCACGGAGATGTGTAAGACTCAGTCAGACAATGCTCCAAAAGGGTGGGCGTAATGAAGGAAGCTGAACTGGTGGTCAGTGCACCTCCCAACTCAGGTCAAGGGGATAGCCAGGGAAGTTACTAGAGTCGAGGTCAGAAGCACATTCAGTAGGTGTAGAGGATAGCTTGTTGCAGAATGTTTGATTCATACAATTCTTGATATCAGCAGGGAGTGTGGATTGATGGAAGACAGAAAGTGAACACGCAGAGGCAAACTAAGGACTGATCCAATAACAGCCATGCTGAATGAGGAGAAGCTGCTTAGAGGCAATGTAATGCCTGCTTTGTGACGAGCGTGAGCAGAACCAGGAGAGCGCAGTGCCCACCGAAGTGGATTGAAGAGGAAACACATTAGAGGACGATGGAGCAGTCAATGGTGCTGAAAATGAGGAGACAAAGCAGCCTCGTGCTAATTCACACAGGCATGTTATAAAATGACTCGCGTCATGAGCAGAGCAGAGCAGAAGCTACAAAATGGAATGGTGGGAACATAGTTGCAAGGGAACAATATTTTCCATGACTTTGGAAAGAAAACAAAATTGGAGATAGGGCCTCAGTTGGAGGGAACAGAAGGATTGTCATGAGGAGCGGTGAGGGCAATTAGGGTCCAAAATGGAGATCTATTGATGAAGGCAGAAGGTATAGCTAGGTACTACATGAGTATTTTGCATTGGTGTTTACAAAGGAGGAGGCCTTTGCCAAAGCTATGGTAAATGAGGAGGTTGCTGAGATACTGGATGAGATTTTAAAAAGATGCAAAGGAGGTACTAGAAAGGCAGGCAGTACTTAGCTACCCGGTCCGGATGGGTCACGTTCGAGGTTGCGGAGGGAAGCAAGGGTCGAAATTGCAGAGGTGCTGGCTACAATCTTCCACTCCTCCATAGATACAGGCATGGTGTAAAAGGACAGGAGAATTGCAAATTGTTACACACTTGTTCAAAAAAAGGGGAGTAGGATAAACTTGGCAATTACAGGCCAGTCTGTTTAACGTCGGTCGGTGCTGGGGAAGCTTTTAGAAACAATAACCCGGGAGAAAACTGCCACTTGGACAAACATGGACAAATAAAGGAGAGCCAGCATGGATGTGTTATGGACAAATCGTGCTCGATTAACCTGACTGAGTTATTTGATGAGGTAACAGAGAGGGTGGATGAGGGCAGTGTAGTTGATGGTGGGTATATTGACTTTCAAAAGGCGTTTGATAAAGTACCACAAAATAGGCTTGTTAGCAAAATTGAAGCACATGGGATTAAAGGGGCAATAGCAGCATGGATATAAAATTGGCAAAGGGATAGAAAACAGAGAGTTGTGGTAAATGGCTGTGTTTCAGACTGGAGGGAGGTCTACAGTAAAGTTCCTCAAGGTTCAGTACTCAGGCCAATGCTGTTTCTGTTACACATTATTGACTTGGACTTGGGGGTACAGGGCACAATTTCAACATTTACAGCTGACAACAAATCAATTTTCTATGGAGCCAGTTTAAAACCGCCATCAGAGCATGAGAAATTTTAAAACTTCAACTTGAAATTGTGGTTCAGTAAATTCTCATCATTTAGACCATGATGTTTAATTAGAAACAGCTTCAAACTTGGAAGAACTCCAAATTCAAAGTCAAAATACAACCTGGATTTGAGAGTTAACCTACTTTTAGAGAAAGCCAAAGTCAGGGTAAAATCTCTCCTTTATACACACTAACCGGGCTATGCAAATGCCATATGGGCTCTCTTTCAGTCGGGCTCAAGGAGGTTTTACTGATGTGCTGCATTTGCCTGCGGAAGTAGTTGATTTTTAAAAAAAAATACAATAATATGTTTTTAAGACTGACTAGGCCCAGGATAGCAATTGTTTAATTGATGTTTCCTTCTCCTTTCTTCCATTATTTTTCTGGTTTGTATGGGCTCAATTTTCCCCAGCCCCTTTTTTCAGCATACTTGCCTTAACTGCACCGACTTTGCGTGCTGGAAACGGCGCCGAAAGAAAGGGGCTCTGCCGACTCTCCGGTGTCCCAGCGTGGCATAGCTAGTGAAGTGGGGGGGGGGGGGCAGAGCAACAGGCCAGCGCAGAAAGCAATGCCGGCAGCTGCGCGCATGAGCAGTGAAGTCTGCGCGCATGCTCCTGCCCTCCCAGCGTGTTCTGCGGGCTGTGAGCAGGACGCGATGTTCGCAGCCCCTATTCCCAGCCGAAGAGACGCCATGATCTTCGTCACGCCCTGTCCCCGGCTGAGTGGCCTCCTGCTGCACCAGCCGGCTGGTCTGATGACTTCAGTTTTATTTTTTATTTATTGATGGTTGGGCTTGAGAGTTTTTTTTTTTGGGGGGGGGGGGGGGGGAAAGAGAGAGAAAGAGTGTTTTGTTCGAGCGGCGGCCGGACTTTAAAAGATAAAAATTGATTCTGCATAAAAAGGTAGGACTTCTATTTTTTTTTATTTGTTATTGATGGATTGCTTATTACTTTTTGTGATTTGTTTAGTGCTTTGTAATTCTTGGCGCTTTAAATGTACTAACCGGAGCTGAATTCTTCACTGCCCGCAATGTTTTTCAGAGCTGGCCACATACGCTGACCTAAGTCGC
The DNA here is from genome assembly GCF_044704955.1 of Pristiophorus japonicus. NCBI lineage: Eukaryota > Metazoa > Chordata > Chondrichthyes > Pristiophoridae > Pristiophorus > Pristiophorus japonicus. The sequence goes on along the minus strand of NC_091981.1, from coordinate 34,639,396 downwards.
TTTGGAGTAAGTTTTAGCTGGCCAAAGTGGCATAAATGGCCAAAACTGGCATACGTGTCTGGGAACGCCCCCTTTTGAAAAAAAAAAATCATACCTAACTGACTTACTCTGGAGCAAACTTTTGGGGGAAAATGGCATTTTTTAAAAACTTAGGCCAGAAAAAACAACTTACTCCAAAAAAATTGATGCAAGTCATGACCAAAATTGGGCCCTATATAACTATCTAATTTCTTTCCCATCTTTCCTTCTTTTTTATTTTTGTTTACTCCCAAGGTGCCACCTTGCCTTATATAAATTAATAGAACTGATATTACAGTCAATCAACTATAAAACTCTGTGTCCTGGCCAAAATTTATTCCTCAACCATCACTAAACAACACATTATCTGGTCGTTATCACATTGCTGTCTGTAGGAACTTGCTTTGCGCAAATTGGCTGCTGCATTACAACAATAACTACACTTCAAAAGCACTTTATTGGCTGTAAAGCAAACGCTCACAAACAGAAATGTGCCAGATCATCTAGTTTTTAAAAAGAGTGTTGGTTGAGGAATAAATATTAGCCAGGACACTGGGGATAACTCCCCAGCTCTTCTTCAAATAGTGCTGAAGCATCCTTTAAATACACCAGAGGGGGCAGAGGGGGCAGACGGTACCTCGGTTTAACGTCTCATCTGAAAGACGGCACTTCCATCAGTGCAGTGTAGCGTAGAATTCCCTCAGTACTGCAAGCTGGATTATGTGCTCAAGTCTCTGGAGTGGGACTTGAACCCACAACCTTCTGACTCAGAGGAGAGTGCTACCCACTGAGCCGTGGCTGACACAATCAGCATTGGCTTCTGGTAACAAGGTGGAGATCAAAGTTTAAATTGCAACACACAGCAATGACAGAGATGCCTTTTCCTGTTGATCACATCCTGAGGGAAGCCATCTTGCTTTTCTCATGTCTGATTTGCATGCTTACATACAAACACCAATACAAGCATAAAGGTTATTTATTTATTTTTAAAAAACTGATTTGAGTCTCCTATAATCTTGCTCTTCACATTCAAAGTAACTTCCTCCCCCCCAACCCCCCCCGCCCCCCCTTCAGCTGGAGACAAGATGTGGGGAGACATTACAGACAGACCGACACAGCAATGGCTCAGCATACTCCTGGCACTGGTAGATGGCACACACCAAGGTCAAAATGCCAACTGCTCCAGTAAGGTTACATTATCACAACAAGCTACAGCCCGGTGAATAGACACTCACTTATGGATCTCAATATGTTTACATGTGCTTGAAGCACTGTCCAACTTACTTTTTCTATGTAATAGTGTTTGAAAGATCAAAAAAAAATGCACCGTCAGATCCTGTAATAACTCAGCTGGTCATGGCAGGGAGTAGCTTAGGCGCACAGACCAGTGCGGTCAAACATTTGATCCCAAGTCTATACTGGGATGGTAGGAGGGGCATAACAACTTGCAACAGTACCATTAGATTGGAGAAAGGGGGTGGGGGGGGGGGGGGGGTAAAAAAATCACAACAGGAATTTTGGTCCCAATGGCCATCCCATGACCTCCAAGAAGTGTACAGATGCGCGGGTACCAGATGAGGGCTGTAATGCTCCCACAGCCAAGCAGCCTACCAACACGAAGAATGGTCACTTGGTCAGGGTAGCAAAGACTGATGGGTGTTCTTCTAACCAAGCCCTGCATATAGTACCCACTTTCAGGGTATCAGGAACAAATGAGGAGGAGGAAAAAATTGCCTCAAAAAGTAAAAGGAGAGACACGGAAGTTAAAAAAAACAATTATATACCTCGGAATTTCAAATACTGAGCCAGCTCTCATTGTTTATGTTGATGAAAGAAAAAGAAAGTTGGGTTTATTTAGTTTAAAGTGGCAGCGTGACAGACTTACTCAGAACAGTGAATGCAGCACGCACCAAAATATATACTTTAGACATCACGGTATAAGCCAAGGATAACACACATGATGATTGGGGGGGCGGGGGGGGGGATTTTAATCCAACATGCCCAGTGAGAAGAGGATGGGTTCAGGTCAGACTCCCATTTACATCCCACCCCATTTCATGCTCTGCTGCCTTCAATGGAGTGTAAACTTGCGCGGGATGTAAAACGGACATCCGGTCCATTCTCGCCGGGGGGGGGGGGGTTAGGTTAAATTTACCCCCATTTCCATCTACTGCAGCACAAATCGTTTATCAAACATGGTTTTTCGCAAATATAAAAATGGGCAAGAAATGATTTTCCGATGGCTCAAATTACATCATTGCAAAGCCCTCCCTCGGCATATAGGTCATCAAGCTGACACTATCCCTTGAACAGATTTTAAACTGCCATCATTGGCATATGGTGATATTGCTTCCAAGTGAATTAATGAAGCTGTGGAGAGACTAGAGAAGCTAAGATTGTTCTTGGAGCAGAGAAGATTAAGGAGAGATTTAATGGGTGTTCAAAATTATAAAAGGGTTTTGATGGAGTAAATAAAATGGTTTTCCAGAGGCAGGTGATATCGATAACCAGAGGACACATATTTCAGATTTTTAAAAATTACACAATGTGTTATGATGATCTGGAATGCACTGCCTGAATGGGTGGTGGAAGCAGATTCAATCATAACTGTGATTCACGAATTGGATATATACCTGAAAAGGAAAAATTTGCAGGGCTACAGAGAAAAAGCAGGGGAGTGGAATGAATTGGACAGTTCTTTCAAAGAACCGGCACAGGCACGATGGGTAACATCTGTGATTCTAAAAGCCATTGGGGGTGAAATCAAACTTTGGTGGAGGCCCATGGGTAACGCACTAGCCTGATTGTCCTTTACATAAATGTCAATTCACTGAAATTGAATATCATCCCCATTTAAAGAAAACATTCAGCCACCAAGGTGAAACAATCAACAAATGATATTCTCCTCCTCACCCACCCACCCCTGAAAAGCATATTACTGAAGGAACCCTACTTTTAAACCTGCGTTTAGACAACCCATTTGCTCCCACTTTGGACCAGCTCAATGAAAAGCAAACTCCATTCAGGAATGAAAATGGCATGAAGAAAGAACTTTGTATCCACACACTGACCCTTAAAACTCCTCTGTATTTATAAGATAACAGTACTTCACAAAAGAACTCCACAGAACACTTGCATCCAGTTATTTCCAATCAGGCACTACTCCTTGAAGAGGATGCTAATCGGAATGTACCGACACCACCCAATCAAAATCTGCATCCTTCAAGGAGCAGCAGCACTAACACCGCCAAACTAGACCAACCCCCAGAGCGCTTGCCAATGGACAGTCTCAATTGGGTCTAGCCAACAGGAGAAAGATAAATAGCCAACCACGTTTATCAAAGCAAAATGTCTGCGGGGAGGGGAAATCGTGAAACAGCAGTTTGTTGAACAGCACCACTCTCTTGCTTGGGGGACATTCCATGGTGACGATCACATAGTAAAGCAGGTCAAAGGAAAAGATAGGGTGGGGCTGCTCATTGGGTCAGCAAGCTTACTCAAGTGGATAACTACTATAAAAGCGAGGTGCGCAGAAACAATTTCCAGTCCAAGCAGAGTTAACTCTCGGGTAGGAATAAAAGGAAGCAGAGACACCAAAACAAGCCCCAGTATCACTGCGTGAGCGAAAGGGGGAAACAAAATCATCCAGGTTCCACAAAATGATCACTATCCATTGAGCCTTACTGCAAGTGCATGCACATGAGGAGAGAGTAGGATGAAGCTTGGCTGCGATTCCATGGTGAAATAAGCACATATCGTCAAAACTCACGAACAATGGCTACTTGAGCAAGATACCAGAGGTGGACTCTGAACAGACTCTCCTCCACTGCTTTGGTGAGGCCCAGATTAAAAATATCAGTTTTCTGTAGACCCCGATGGCAAAAAAGGATAGCTAAAAACAAGTATAGTTCAACAATCAGAAGCGAACCCATAACAGGACACGTACAACAAGTCCAATCAGTCCGCAAGCTAAGCATTTCTCCTCCCACTCGACTCAGTTTGCCAATCAGATATTCTCCATGGGGTAAGAAAGAGCTTCCTGCACAGAATGTGAGTGGCTCAACACCGAGAGCTACCCCTGCAAAGCATCCACTTGGTAGACACTTCTAAAGAGTCTGAAACATTTCTCATAGTGGACACTGGCAGAAAGCCATCAAGAATGCCCACTGACCCACCTGCACCCTCCACATAACCAGCACCTGGCTCATAGGAGCACACTGGCAGAAAGGTGGTAATTTCTGTTTGCACACAATCAATTGACAGATGATGGAGTGCTTGCAATTGCAGTCACATTCTGTAGCACAAAGATTCAACCTATTGGGATCCACCATTTGAAAAATTCAACCGATTCCGCAGCATTAACTTGCCATTTACAATCTACTGCATTGCAGTTTGATAATGGCAACTTAGGAACTGGGGCTAATGCATTAATGTGAAATCAGATGCATAATTAATTGGAACATAGTAATGTTTTGGATTAGCTTAGTACACTCTGATAGAAAGAACCATTTCTCTAACACAATCATTAATGAACATGGTCTCTAGATTTCAGTGTAATGTTATGGCAGGTAGGGGAAATGCAGTGGATGTGATTTACAAGGACCTTCAGATAGCCTTTTACAAGGTACCACACGGGAGATTATTGAGAAGATGAAGGGTTATGGAATTAGGAGAAGCATAGAAAACTGGATTTTAAACAGTTTTAAAGGGTAGAAACAGAGTAGGAGTTAAGGACAGTTTATCAGAGTGGTTGGAAGTGGGTAGTGGTATCCCACAGGGTTCTGTTCTAAGTTAGCTTCTGTTTATTGTGTACATCTATCATTTAGATATCTGTATACAGCTAGAGGGAGTGGTCTGACATTTCAGACGACACTAAATTGGAGGCATTGAAAAATAATTCTAAGAACCAAAGAAAACTGCAAGGGGATATTGATAAGATGGCAGAATGGGGAAAAGAAATGGCAGATAGAATTCCACATCAGTAAGTGTAAAGTGGTACATATTGGTTAATAAATAGTAATTATACGTGGAGTTGGGAAAGCTGGGTGATGTGGAAGAGCAGAGGGATTTGGGGTTTATGTCTTCAGCGTCAGCGGTGGCTCAGTGGGTAGCACCCTCACCTGAGTCAGAAGGTTATGGGTTCAAGTCCCACTCCAGGAACTTGAACACAAGAAAAAAAAAATCTAGGTTGACACTCCAGTGCAGTGCTGAGAGTGCTGCACTGTCAGAGGGGCCGTCTTTCAGAAGAGACATTAAAGTAAGGCACCATCTGCTCTCTCAAGTGGATGTAAAAAGTCCCATGGCACTATTTCAAAGAAGAGCAAGGGAATTATCCCAGATGTCCTAGCCAATATTTATCCCTCAAATCAACATAACAATAAACTAGATTATCTGGTCTTTATCACATTGCGGTGTGCAAATTGGCTGCCACGTTTTCCACATTACAACAGTGACTACACTCAAAGTAGGCTGTAAAGCGCTTTGAGATATCCGGTGGTCATGAAAGGCACTATATAAATCCAAGTCTTTCTTTTTTTCAGCACATAAAATCAGTACCTCAAGTGGATGAGGCCATAAAAAAGAAAATTAATACAAGGTTTTAAGGCAAGAGGTACAGAATATAAAAGTTGGGGTGTCACGGTGAATCTATATAGATGCTTTAAGACCACAGTTGGAGTACTGTGTGCAATTGTGGGCTCCACACTACAGGCAGGATGTTGAGGTAATAGAGAGGGTACAGCACAGATTCACTGTGATACTACCAGGTATGAGGATATAGAGATATGAAGAAAGATTAGAAAAAATTGTTAGAACAGTGATTTGATTGAGATGTTTAAAGTTATGAAGCGACAGGTTAGAGTAGATAGAAGCAATGCTTTCAGTGGTTGAGGAGTCTACAACAAAGGGACATAGATAGATTTAGGACAGGGAGCAGGAGAAACTTTTTTTTAAATATAAAAGGAGGGTTGTGAGGCTGTGAAATGCACCATCAGATTTAATGATTTAAGAATAGGTTAGATAAGAAAGTGGTATCTGGACTACTGCCCATGTGGAAGATAATCAACATGGACTGGTTGGGTTAAATGGGCTGTTTCTGTGTTGCAATCATATCAATAGATTGGGGTGGGGGGGTGGGGAGATGAACCAAAACATTTGTGCACTCACTCCCTCAAGTTGCTCCCTTCTAATATTATATATCTCAAGATGCTCTCTTCTAACACAATCCGTGCACAGGATGCACTGCAGCAACTTGCCACGGTTTCTTTGGCAGCATCTCCCAAACCCGCGATCTCTACCACCGAGAAAGACAGGGGCAGCGGATGCATGGGAGCACCATCACCTGCAAGTTCCCCTCCAAGTCGCATACCCTCCTGACTTGGAAATATATCGCCATTCCTTCATCATCACTGGGTCAAAATCCTGGAACTCCCTACCTAACAGCACTGTGGGGAGGACCTCCACCACACTGACTGCAGTGGTTCAAGAAGGCAGCTCATCACTACCTTCTCAAGGTCAATTAGGGATGGGCAATATAGGCTGGCCTTGCCAGCGATGCCCATATCCCAAAACAAATTTTTTAAATCGGAGATTGGAAAGGCAAAGCTTATAATTACACTGCTAGGTATTCACAGATCAGTGGACAAGGTGCGACAGTTTTACACACACATAACTATGCTTTGCTGTAATCCTAGTTAAGAAAAAACCTACAGTGCATCCATGTGAAAAAATTTACATGCCCTCTATTACACTTTACTGATCACATCAGAGTCTGCCCATTTCCATCCTACAATACATATTCACACTGGGTTTAAAACAAGCAAAGCTACCCTTGACTAACCCAGTTTCTCCCCCTGCACGCACCCGATTTTTTTTCGTCAATCAAAATCAAGTCAAACGCAACTCTATGCCAAATCATGAACACATGGATTAGTGTTCTCAGAATAGTCACTTTAACAGGTCTGTTTGCACATTATCAAAAGTCTTCTGATAGGCTTAGTTCTTGCTGGAACAACCTAGTCACACCATGCAGCTACTCAACTGAGTTTACACTGCTGAAATCTTTTTCAATTATGATTTTTCTCCTTCCACCCAGCCCTTTGTTTTTGAGGATATTTAGCCACTTTTTAATCCTCTCGGATTCACTGGTCATCAGCTCGCAGGTCATTGAAAGGTTTGCAAAACCCAAGGGGGTGGGTGGGGAGAGGAGAGAAGGGACTGTGGGCAAACACACTTCCTTTTTGTGGGCAAGCTGGTCTCCCCCCAGCACCTCCCATAGAGTGATGGAACTAAGATTATAAACATCATAAAAAGGGAGGAAAACCAAACAAATAGCCTTACAAACGTTGCTATTTTTCACAGTTCTGAATGAGAAAAGGGAAAAATAAGTCACTTCATTATATTTGTACATATACAAAAACAGAATAGTCCAAGGCATCAATGGACACAACCCATCCCTTCATGAATGTGCAATACTGCTTTGATATGGAAATACTAGAAGGTGGGACCCACTCCAAGCGAAATTTGTACCTGCTGATTAAATTATATCGCTACAATTTAAGTGATCCTGGGGTTAGCTTACAGTTGCTATTTCATTGGCCCCCTTGAATTTCTACGTCATTAAAGTTTAACTAGTAATAGACGGAGCGGATAGCTCCCATTGGAAGAATTGTCCCATTGGGGATAGTCAATGTTCTCAAAGAGTGTGCAACTGAAACCTGCCGAGAAGAGCTCTTAAAAAAAATAATAATACATCAATTTTGATCCAGATAGAAACATATCCCCAAGTCACCTCTCATCATCTCCCTTCACACAAGTTGATCTCAAGATTGATAAAGGGAGAAAAAGCGAGTAAGCGCTCGGAATCAAACCTCAACGTCTCACCAACACAAGCAGCGAGCGAGGGCAAGCCCAGAATCAGAGGGAAAGGCTGCATTACACTGACAGATTTAAAGATACGTTCTCTCTCAATGAGATTGGGAAGAACCCCCCCACCCAATTAAAACATACACATTGGGAGATGGGAGCTTGTCAATGAAACCTCTGCATTAAACTAAAGTTGAATTTGAGAGTGGAGAAAAGCACTTGCTGGCTGAGGCTGTTGCATTCTCCCTGGGATGCTGTATGTGTTCGGTGTGTTCAAGTGTGGACCTATCTCAGAGCTTCCTTGTTAGGGTCATGTCAATTACCGTAGAGAAGGGTCGGTATCCGCGCAGTTTCGCCTGCTCCAGGACACCGTTCGAAGTTCTCTGCCGCTCAAACTCCTCCAAACCCCGGCGGTTCAGGTAGGCATTCACCACGAAACTGTCTCCTGCAAACACACACACATACGTCCAAGAGAGAAAGGGGACAAAAAAATAACGGGGTTAGAACTGGAGAAATTATATTTAATAACAAAGGGGGCAAGAAAGAGTGGGCAGGTTTAGTTAAAAATACATTTTTGAGAGAGGGGGGTCGAATTAATAGCAAAATCATAGAATACCAAAACAGACTTCAATTTTCCACGTAGATTTAATTATCATTGTCGATCAGTATCATTTAGAGAAAATATCTCACCTTCGGGATTTTCTCTCCGCTTGCATGCTGTCAGTTTCAATCGACCCACATTTTTAAAAAAATTAAAAAAAAGTTAGCAAATCTCATTTCAATTGAACTACCCCCCCAAAAAAGCACCGTGTGAAAATATGAACTGACCCCACGTGTGTGCAGCCGTGGGGTGAGTTTTAATTTCCCTACCATGTTTTGACTGAAGTTTGCCCATTTTTAAAAATCAACTGCTAATAGTCTTTCCTTCGCTTCCACGCCGAGAAAAGCATTTGGAGTTTTATTGTAATTCTTCCCTTGCCGGAGAGCGAGAGAGAAAACAACAAATAATAACAATCCCACAGATACAAAGAAAGCTCTCCCCAACTCGAGGGATGTCTTCTTTAAAGAGTTTCCAGGAGAGCTGTCACAGAGCGACTGGGGCAGAGAAGCGAAGCAGACTCCAATACATTGCTCTCCCCTCTCACCAGTACCACATTAAAAAAAAACCTGCCGCTTACACTCGGCGGCACTTAAAAGTGGGAGGAGAGCCTTCCCTTTGAATCCAGAGCTCCAACCACTTTAACTCTTGTAGACGTGATCAGTCGAGTGCTGATTTCTACCCAACTGCTTCAATGTGCATAGGCACCGTATGTTCAAATATATCTTTCAAAGGGGCCATCCTTTGTGCCCCCTTTTAAAAAAAAAGTATTTATTAATACAGTCATAGAAGCATTGTGCAGAAGGAAGCCATTCGACCCATCGTATCTATGCCAGCTCTTTGAAAAAGCTATCCAATTAGTCCCATTCCCCTGTCCTTTCTCCACAACCCTGCCCACTTTGCCCATTCAAGTATTTATCCAATTGCCTTTAGAAAGTTACCATTGAATCTGCTTCCACCACCCTTACAGGCAGTGCATTCCAGATCACAACAACTCACTTACCGACCCTCCCGTCTGTGGAAATAGTTTCTCCCTACTTATTCTATCAAAATCCTTCATCATTTTGAACACCGCTATTAAATCTCCCCATAACCTTCTCTGCTCTGAGGAGAACAATCCCTGCTTCTCCCATTTCTCCACATAACGGAAGTCCTCCATCCCTAAGTATCTAATTACATTCTCTAATTAGAACATATCATAAGAAATAGCAACAGGAGTAGGCTATACAGCCCCTCGAGCCTGCTCCGCCATTTAATAAGATCATGGCTGATCTGATCATGGACTCCGCTCCCCATAATCCTTTATCCCCTTATCGTTTAAGAAACTCTATTTCTGTCTTAAATTTATTCAATGACCCAGCTTCCACAGCTCTCTGAGGCAGCGAATTCCACAGATTTACAACTCTCTGAGAGAAGAAATTTCCCCTGATCTCAGTTTTAAATGGGCGGCCCCTTATTCTAAGATCATGCCCTCTAGTTCTAGTCTCCCCCAAACGATATGGGAGTCCTGAAATGCTTGCCTCCCCCCTCGCTCCCCTTTTCTAAATTTCTAATAATAAAGAAAGTGCTGGAAATACGCAGCTTCTGATAAGAGAGAAATGCAGCTTAGCATTTTGGGGAGACCCTTCATCAGTTCTGAGCGGTAATTCGAAGTTTGGGCGTTACTGTAAAATGGCTGATCTTGATTCAGCCGCACGTTATAGATCTCTCTTGATTTTTATTTCCATTGATTTGGAGGGGAAAATTGGGTGGAGTGTATAACTGGGCCAATCCGATCTCACATGTTTTCCACAATCGCTGAAAATTAAAAACAGCCCTTTTTAAAATTCATTCATTTTAATGATGTGGGCGTCACTGGCAAGGCCAGCATTTACTGCCCAACTCTAACTGCCCTTGAGAAGTGGGGTGGTAAGCCGCCACCTTGAACCGCAGCAGACCGTGTGGTGAAGGTACTCCCACAGTGTTATTAGAGAGGGAGTTCCAGGATTTTGACCCAGTGACGATGAAGGAACGGCAATATATTTCCAAGTCAGGATGGTGTGTGAATTAGAGGGGAACTTGCAGGTGATGGTGTTCCCATGCACCTGCTGCTCTTGACCTTCTAGGTGGTAGAGGTCGCGGGTTCCGGAGGTGCTATCGAAGAAACCTTGGCAGGTTGCTGCAGTGCATCTTGTAAATGGTACACATTGCAGCCACGGTACGTCGGTGATGGAGGGAGTGAATGTTTAAGGTGGTCAAATGGGCTGCTCTGTCCTGGATGGTGTCAAGCTTCTTGAGTGGTGTTGGAGCTGCACTCATCCAGGCAAATGGAGAGTATTCCATCACACTCCTGACTTGTGCCGTGTAGATGGTGGAAAGGTGATGGAAACTCAGAGTGATGAGAATGTGGAACTTGGTCCCACAGAGTGTAGTTGTGATGATTTGCATGGATGCATTCAAGAGGAAGCTAAATAAATACATGAGGGAGAAAGGAATAGAAGGATATGTTGAATGGGTTAGATGGAGAAGTGTGGGAGGAGGCTCGTGTGGAGCATAAATACTGGCATGGACCTATTGGGCCGAATATCCTGTTTCTGTGCTGTAAACACTATGTAATTCTATATAAATGCACAGTCTCTGCCCAACTCTTTGACCTGTCCTTTTCGTGTTTACCAGATGCTGATGGACCAGTTGTGTAGTCCCAGCATTTTCTTCTTTCATTAGAGATTTCCAGCATTCTCAGTTTATAAAATATATCTTTAAAGGAATTCTCCCAATATCAGTCCAGTCCAAGAACAATGGGCTGTGCATATTCCATGAAGCCATTTTTGTACTTAATTAACCAAATAATAACGAGCTAGAAAATGGAGAACATTCAGCAAAGTTGTCGTGTTTCCATATATTTTTCAGACTGCATTTAGTTCCTGACAGGTAAATGGGCAATCAGAAAAGAGAGGCCAAGGAATTGACAGCATCACTAAAGTGTGAATTATTCATAAATTGTCATTTTCACCCAGCTCAAGCTGAAAGTTTTAATCTTCAATAATTTTTCTTAAGTCCACTCTGTGTCCTGTCTGTCTCTCATCAGTTAGAATCCCATTGTCTTTAACTCTTTCTTCTAAAAAGTAAGAAAGAATGAACTTTCATGACCTCAGAACATCCCAAATTGTTTCACAGCTAATGAAGTACTTTTGAAATGTCGTCACTGTTGTAATGTAGGAAACACAGTAGCCAATTTGCACACAGCAAGCTTCCACAAACAGCACTGTAATAATGACCAGATAATCTGTTTTAGTGATGTTGGTTGAAGGATAACTTTTGGTTAGGACACCGGGGAGCACCCTCCTGCTCTTTGAATAGTGCCATAGGGTCTTTTATATTGACCTGAGAGAGCAGATGGGGCCGCCATTTAAAATCTCATCTGAAAGACGGCACCACTGACAGTGCAGCATTGCCTCATTACTGTACTGGGAGTGTCAGGCGAGATTATGTGCTCAAGCCTCTGAAGTGGGACTTGAACTCATGACCTTCTGATTCAGTGGCAAGTGTGCTACCAACTGAGCCAAGGCTGACAATTAAACCAGTTATCTGTTGTGCTACTAGGAAATAGAAAGCAGAGGTCATAAGAAACCAATTGTAGTACAAAAGAGGTTGTGCAGAGAAAAACAATTCCTCAGAACAGCAGAATGAGCACAAGCGTTGAGAAACCGCTGGCAATGTGGGCTGAAGTTCATCAAGAAGAACTATCACCCCATGAGGGTATTCCATCTAACAACAGCAACAAAAGCAACAACTTGCATTTATATAGCGCCTTTAACATTGTAAAGCATTGCAAGGCGCTTCACAGGACCATGGACAAACATAATTTGGCACATAAGGGGATATTAGGGCAGATGACCAAAAGCTTAGTCAAGGAGGTAAGTTTTCAGCTGCGTCTTAAAGGAGATAGAGAGGCGGAGAGGTTTAGAAAGGGAATTCCAGAGCTTCAGGCCTCGACAGCTGACGGCACAGCCACCAATGGAGCCATTAAATTCAGGGATGCGCAAGAAGCCAGAATTGGAGAAATGCCGATATCTCGGAGAATTGTACAGCTGGAGAAGGTTATAGGGATAAGGATGGGTGAGGCCCTGGAGGGCTTTGAAAACAAGGATGTAAATTTTAAAACTGAGGCTTTGCTTAACCAGGAGCCAATGTAGGTCAGTGAGCACAATAGTGAAGGGTGAGTGAACAGGACTTGGTGCGAGTTAGGATATGGGCAGCAGAGTTTTGGAATGAGCTCATTTATGGTGGGTGGCAGATGGGAGGCCAGTCAGGAGTGCACTGGAATAGTCAAGTCTAGAGGTAAAAAAAAGCATGGATGAGGGTTTCAGCAGCAGATGAGCTGAGGCAGGGCAGAGTCGAGCGATGTTGCAGAGGTGGAAGTAGACGGTCTTAGTGATGGCTCGGATAGGTAGTCAGAAGCTCAATATGACACCAAGGTTGCGGGTTCAGCCTCAGACAGATGCCGGGGGAGGGATGGAGTCAGTGGCTGGGGAACGGAGTTTGTGGTGGGGTCCAAAGGCAATGACTTCGGTCTTCCCAATATATAGTTGGAGCAAATTTCTGCTCATCCAGTACTGGATGTTGGACAAGCAGTCTGACAATTTAGAGACCATGGAGGGGTCAAGAGAGGTGGTGATCAGGTAGAGCTGTGTGTCATCAGTGTACATGTGGAATCTGACATTATGTTTTCAGATGATGTCATCGGGAGGCAGCATATAGATGAGAAATAACAAGGGGGCCAAGGATAGATCCTTGGGGGACACCAGAGGCACTGATGCGGGAGCAAGAAGTAAAACCATTGCAGCTGATTCTCTGGCTATGACTGGATAGATAAGAATGGAAACAGGAAAGTGCAGTCCAACCCAACTGGAAGACAGACGAGAGCCGTTGGTTATCTAACAATAACTCTGGACTATTAGAAACAATGCATATACAGAAAACACTACTCAACTTTCTGAGTAGCACTGAATTGCCTGTTACACTGTCCCGATCAAATACATATGACAGAATTCCAACATCAACTTACTTAAAAAAGAGCAGATTGATTTTACAATGGCAGGTGTGCTACCTCTCTGGAGAATAGACTACTTCCTTCTGCAGGAAAAAAGAGAGACAGAGGACAGTGTTTGAATATTAGATAGTAAAATTGACAGAATGCTTCTACTTGACGTTCTACATTGAGGTGCCACATTTAGATGGCATTATCAATGGCAGTGGAAATGACCATGGCACTGAATATCTTTATCTCTGGCTCCTTTCAGAGACCAGCAGAAGACATGAATGAGAGAGGTTAGTATGTTGCACCATAGAGGTACCCTCATAGACAACTCCAACAGCGTCAGAGCTGAAAGTCGCACTATCATTGCCTGGAGACTCAAAGTTTTGTCACCATTCACTGCCTGCTTCACGATGACATGCAAGCCATGATCCTTACCAATGGATCCACCACAGACCCAATACAAGTGTGGATCGGGGTCAAGCAAGGCTGTGTCATTGTACCAACGCTCTTTTCAATCTTTCTCGCTGCAATGCTTCATCTCACCTTTAACAAGCTCCCCACTGGAGTGGAGCTAATGTACAGTAAATTGTTCAACCTCCGTCGTCTCCAGTCCAGAAACAAGGTTGTTCCAACCTCTGTCATTGAATTACAGTATGCAGACGACGCTTGCGTTTGTGCACACTTGGAGGCCGAACGCCAAACCATCATCAACACCTTCACTGAAGGGTACGAAAGACTGGGCTTTACATTAAACATCCGTAAGACAAATGTTCTCTAACAAACTTGCCGCTACCACACAGCACTGCCACCCGATTATCAAGAACCATGGCGAGACCTTGGACAGCGTGGACCACTTTCCATACCTTGGGAACCTTCTATCAGTGAGGGCAGACGTCAATGACCAAATCCAACACCGTCTTCAGTGTGCCAGTGCAGCCTTTGGTTGCCTGAGGAAAAGAGTGTTTCTCAAACCCGGCACTAAGCTCATGGTCTACAGAACAGTAGTGATACCCGCCCTCCTAGACATGGACTATGTACAGTAGGCACCTCAAAGCACTGAAGAAGTACCAACGCTGCCTCCACAAAATCCTGAAAATCCATTGGCAGGATAAGCATACCAGTCAGTGTTCTCTCTCAGGCCAACATCCCCAGCATCGAGGCATTGAACACGCTCGATCAATTCCAATGGAGGGGTCACATTGTCTGCATGTCTGATACAAGACTCCCGAAACAAGCACTCTACTCCAAGCTCTGTCACGGTAAGCGAGTCCCAGGAGGGCAGAGAAAACGCTTCAAGGACACCCTCAAAGCCTCCTTGAAAAAATGTTACATCTCCACCGACTCTTGGGAATCCCTGGCCCAATACCGCTCAAAGTAGAGGAGAAGCATTCGAGAAAGCGCCAAACACCTCGAGTCTCTTCGTCGGGAGCATGCGGAACCGAAGTACAAACAGCAGAAGGTGCGTACAACAAACCAAGCACCCCACTCACCCGTCCCTTCAACCATCACCTGCCCCACCTGTGACAGAGTCTATAGATCCCTCATTGAACTCATATTAGTTTAGAAGCAAGTCATCCTCGACTCCGGGGGACTGTCTAAGAAGAAGAAGGAGGCAACAGATGCCTACTTTCACCATGTAACTGCCTGCATGATGTTCAACACTGACGTGCAATACCCGCTAAAGAGCTGGCCCATTTGTTGAGTTGTGCGGCAAAGATGCCGTTGATCTTGCTCCTGTCGCATTCATGCAGCTGTAGGCAATGTTCTCCATTTAGCAATAAAATAAGTTACTCATGTATTAAAATCCAGATGGCATGTGACCACTGGCAAACATTCTGCAAGTTAATGCGCATTCAGCACGGAGTGCTTACTAAGTACTTATGAGCAGACACCTACAACGGTATAATCAAATACATCTTTGGCCTCTTAAATAAATGTTTCTAATGTGTGGCACACTCTGGGTTGCCTTACACCATCATCAGAAGTGAGAAGGCAGACATTGCCTGTCTCTTGGTGCCTCTTTGACCTTGGGCTGACTTCAAGACACTTATCTGATCCATCACTGACAGCATATTTCCATCTTCGCAACTTCGCCCAGCTCTGCCACTGCCTCATCATCACTGCTGCTGAAACGCTTATTCACGTTAGGTGCCAGCCGTGGCTCAGTAGGTAGCACACTCGCCTCTGAGTCAGAAGGTTGTGGCTTCAAGTCCCACTAAAAGACTTAAGCATTTAATCTAGGCTGACGCTCCAATGCAGTACTGAGGGAGCATTGCACTGTTGGACGTGCCGTCTTTCAGGTGAGATGTTTAACCTTGCTGTGTGTAAATTGGCTGGTGAGCTTCCTACATTACAACAGTGATCACACTTCGAAAGTACTGCAGTGGTTGAAAAGTGCTTTGCAATGTCCTGTGATCGTGAAAGACGAAATATAAATGCAAGTCTTTCTTTTTTATTTGGTTACCTCAAGACTTGACTTCTCCAACACCCTCCTCACCAGCCCCCTGAGTTTTACTCTGCACTAGCCCGAGCCTGGGTCCTGTTCCACACTAAATCCCGTTCACCCATCAGCCCTGTCTTTGTTGCCCTTCACCAGCTCCTTAGTTGTCATTTGGTGGGCTCATGACAAACGTCAGTTCGATCACAATAATTCTTGTTCTGTATGTAAACTTGTATATACCTTGTACAGCCACCAGAGGGCCCATCCCCTGGAGTCCCAAGGGATCCCACAATCCCTTGGGAGCACAGGTACTTAAGGAGGCCTCACAGGCTGGAGAGGCACTCTGGAGACCTGCAATAAAAGGCTACGGTCACACTTTACTTTGAGCTCACAGTATCCAGTCAGACTCTTCATTCACATATAACAACTGGTGACGAGATACAGATGACAAACCCAATGATGCAGAGAACAGTGGGCATCCTGGAGAAATTTTCGGAGGGAGATGATTGGGAAACCTTCATGGAGCGACTCGACCAATACTTCGTGGCCAGCGAGCTGGAAGGAGAAGTGAACACTGCCAAATGAAGGGCGAGTCTCCTCACCGTCTGCAGGGCCCCAATGTATGGCCTCATGAAAAATCTGCTTACTCCAGCGAAACCCACAGAGAAATTGTACGATGATTTGTGCACACTGGTCTGGGAGCATCTGAACCCGAAGGAAAGCGTTCTGATGGCGAGGTACCGGTTCTATACCTACGAAAGGTCTGAAGGCCAGGATGCGGTGAGTTATGTCACTGAGCTAAGACGTCTTGCAGGACATTGCGAATTTGAAGGACATTTGGAGCACATGCTCACAGACTTTTTCTTACTTGGCATCGGCCACGAAACCATACTTCGCATACGTTTGACTGTAGAGACCCCAACCTTGAGCAAGGCCATAGCGATAGCCCAGGCGTTCATTGCCACCAGTGACAATACTAAGCAAATCTCTCCACACACAAGTACTGCTACAAGTACTGTGAACAAAGTGATGTTTCCAAATCGCAACATACAAGGCAGGCCCCACATGCCTGCAGCTGCACGTCCGCAGATGTCTCAGAGTCCACCATCAAGGGTGATGAATGAAAGGCCATTAACACCTTGTTGGCGCTGCGGGGGTGATCATCATTTCCATTCATGCCGCTTCAAAGGATACGTTTGCAATTGCTGTGGAACAATGGGACATCTCCAATGTATGTGCAGGCGAGCTGCAAACCTGTTAATCCTGCAAACCACCATGTTGCAGAGGAGGACAGATCCATGGTGGATCACGATGAACCAGCGCCTCAGACCACAAAGTGTCCCCCGATAATGCTGAAGGTTGAATTAAATGGACTTCCAGTGTCAATGGAGCTGGACACGGGCACGAGCCAGTCCATTATGAGCAAAAAGACTTTAGAAAAATTGTGGTGCAGCAAGGCCTCAAGGCCAGTCTCGACTCCCATTCGCATGAAACTGAGAACTTACACAAAGGAACTGATTCCCGTAATCAGCAGTGCTACTGTTAAGGTCTCCTACGAAGGAGCGGTGCACAAGCTATCACTCTGGGTGGTACCGGGCGATGGTCCCACACTGCTCGGCAGGAGCTGGCTGGGAAAGATACGCTGGAACTGGGACGACGTCCGAGCGCTCTTGTCCGCTGATGACACTTCGTGTGCCCAGGTCGTAAACAAGTTCCCTTCGCTGTTCGAACCAGGCATCGGGAAGTTCCAAGGAGCAAAAGTGCAGATCCACCTAATTCTGGGGGCGTGACCCATCCATCACAAGGCGAGAGCAGTACCGTACATGATGAGAGAAAGGGTAGAGATTGCACTGGACCGGCTGCAACGAGAGGGCATCATTTCGCCGATCGAATTCAATGAGTGGGCCAGTCCGATTGTTCCAGTCCTTAAGAGAAATGGCACCGTCAGAATCTGTGGTGATTACAAAGTAACTACCAATCGTTTCTCCCTGCAGGATCAATACCCACTACCAAAGGCTGATGACCTTTTTCCTACGCTGGCAGGAGGAAAGACGTTCATGAAGCTGGACTTGACTTCGGCCTACATGACGCAGGAGCTGGAGGAATCATCGAAGGGCCTCACCTGCATCAACACGCACAAAGGTCTCTTCATTTATAACAGATGCCCATTTGGAATTCGATTAGCCCCAGCGATGTTCCAGAGAAACATGGAAAGCTTACTGAAGTCGGTCTTCCAGGACAGCATCTTGGTTACAGGTCGGGACACAGTCGAGCATCTGCAGAACCTAGAGGAGGTTCTTAGTCGACTCAACCTCGTGGGGCTCAGGTTGAAACGCTCGAAGTGTGTTTTCCTGGCACCTGAAGTGGAGTTCTTGGGGAGAAGAATCGCGGCGGATGGCATCAAGCCCACCGATTCGAAGACGGAGGCAATCGGGAACGCACCGAGGCCATAGAACGTGACGGAGCTGCAGTCGTTTCTCGGACTCCTGAACTACTTTGGTAACTTCTTACCGGATCTCAGCAAACTGTTAGAACCACTGCACGCCTTACTGCGTAAAGGAGACGAATGGGTATGAGGCAAAAGCCAAGAAAATGCCTTTGTAAAAGCTAGAAAATTGTTATGCTCAAACAAATAGCTTGTGTTGTATGATCCATGTAAGCGTTTTTTACTCGCATGTGATGCGTTGTCGTATGGCGCGGGTGTGTATTGCAACAAGCTAATGAATCTGCGAAATTGTAACTGGTTGCTTATGCATCCAGAAGTATGTCTAAGGCGGAGAGAGCCTACAGCATGATTGAAAAAGAAGCATTAGTGTGTGTCTATGGGGTAAAGAAAATCCATCAATATCTGTTTGGGCTAAAATTTGAATTGGAAACTAACCATAAGCCACTTATATCCCTGTTTTCTGAGAGTAATGGGATATATACGAATACATCGCCCCGCATCCAGAGATGTGTGCTCACATTGTCCGCATATAACTGCGCCATCCACCACAGGCCAGGCACAGAAAACTGTGCCGATGCTCTCAATAGGCTGCCATTGCCCATCACAGGGGTGGAAATGGCGCAGCCCGCAGATTTAGTCATGGTTATGGAAGCATTCGAGAGTGAGCAATCACCCGTCACAGCCTGATAGATTAGAACCTGGATGAGCCAGGACCCCTTACTGTCCCTAGTAAAAAATTGTGTGTTTCAAGGGAACTGGTCCAGTGTCCCAGTGGAAATGCAGGAAGAGATAAAGCCGTACCAGCGACGCAAAGATGAAATGTCTATACAGGCAGACTGCCTCCTATGGGGTAATCTGGTAGTGGTCCCCAAGAAGGGCAGAGACACTTTCATCAAGGACCTCCACAGTACCCACCCAGGCATCGTAATGATGAAAGCGATAGCCAGATCCCACGTGTGGTGGCCCGGTATCGATGCGGACTTAGAGTCCTGCGTGCACAGATGTAACACATGTTCGCAGTTAAGCAATGCACCCAGGGAGTGCCACTAAGTTTTTGGTTGTGGCCCTCCAAACCGTGGTCCAGGGTCCATGTCGACTTTGCAGGCCCGTTTTTGGGTAAAATGTCCCTTGTGGTTGTAGATGCGTACTCCAAATGGATTGAATGTGAGATAATGTCGGCAAGCACGTCCGCTGCCACCACTGAAAACCTGTGGGCCATGTTTGCCACGCACGGACTACCTGATGTCCTCGTGAGCGACAACGGGCCATGTTTTACCAGTGCCGAGTTCAAAGAGTTCATGTTACATCTGCCCTGTTCAAACCAGCATCCAATGGTCAGGCAGAGAGAGCAGTGCAAACTATCAAGCAAGGCTTGAAGAGGTTAACTGAAGGCTCACTGCAGACTCGCCTATCCCGACTTCTGCTTAGCTACCGCACGAGACCCCACTCGCTTGCTGGGATTCCACCTGCTGAACTGCTCATGAAAAGGGCTCTCGTTAGTTCACCCTGATCGACATGAACAGGTAGAGAGCAGGCGGCTTCAACAAAGTACATATCATGATGGCGCAAATGTGTCATGCGAAATTGAAATCAATGATATTGTATTTGTATTGAATTATGGACAAGGTCCCAAGTGGCTTCCCGGCACTGTTGTGGCCAAAGAGGGGAGCAGGGTGTTTCGAGTCAAACTTTCAAATGGACTCATTCACCAGAAACACTTGAACCAAATCAAACTCAGATTCACGGACTATGCTGATCAACCCACCTTGGACCCTACCTTCTTTGACCCCCCAACATAAACACCAGCGGCAACCGACACCGCGGTTAGCCACGAAGCAGAACTCATCACCCGCAGCAGCCCAGCAGGACTCACCACACCAGGCAGCCCAGCAAGGCCAGCTGCACAGCAGCCCAGTAAGGGCCCAACAAACGATTCACCAAAACCAGCATTTGCACTGAGAAGATCAACCAGGGAAAGAAAGGCCCCAGATCAACTCACCTTGTAAATAGTTACACTGTTGACTTTGGCGGGGGAGTGTTGTTATGTATGTAAACTTGTATATACCTTGTACAGCCACCATAGGGCCCATCCCCTGGAGTCCCAAGGAATCACATAATCCCTTGGGAGCACAGGTACTTATGGATGCCTCACAGGCTGGAGAGGTACTCTGGAGACCTGCAATAAAAGACTAAGGCCACACTTTACTTTGAGCTCACAGGTTCCAGTCAGACTCTTCATTCATATATAACAATTCTCATTTTTTACACACGATTTGAGTTGTATTTTTAAAAAAACATGCGAAGGATAATTTTGTAATTTTCAATAGAACAGAACTTAGCTGCTGTCACAGCAGGAGATTCAACCAAAACCCAGACATCAGCGTAATGTACAACTTTTCAAAAACTTGATTGATTCTCCCAGATATTTGCGGGCTGAATGGTTCCAGCAATGCTCACGCTCTCTCATTCTGCAAGGCTTAATAGTTTGATCATACCTTAGAGATCAGGGCAGTCAGATTTCTGACACTTGATCGGAAATTAAAGTCATATAAATCACGTGCACCATGTATGATAGTACGCTCCTGATCCACTTAATGGAGCGCATGTGGAAGCAGAGCTCAGGAATATAATGAACTAGAACATTTTGTAACCAAAATGAATAAGTAACCAGTTTTTTAAAAACCAGAACAGCTATTGATATTTCCTACAATAACAATAAAAGAACATAACATAACATGATGTAAACCACAAGGCCTAGACAATCCGAGCGGTCTTTCTTAATCCCAAAGAAGGGTATTTACCTCGGTGGAGTGGGCCTTTCTGTTTACTGTGCTTGAGAAGTTCCAATAAGCAGATATACCTTTACCTCTTGGGTATTTCCTCAGTACAACTTGCTTAATGCGGTACAAGAATTGGGGGTTGATTTCCGTTTCAGGTGGAGATGGAGGAGATGGTTCCACCACCCTGGATGTTGTCAATACTGGAGGCATGATTGATTTGGGTCATTTTGGCGAGCTGCCAGGAGGTGCTGAGAGGAGCTCCGGGATTGCAGGAAATACAGTGAATCCTCCGCGGAGCCAAGTCAACAGTATTCGATTGGCGTTAGGTGGCGGTGGGGGGGTGGGGCGCGGGGGGTGGGGGAGGGGAGTGGAGAAAGGTGATGGGAGGCGGGAGAGACAGGAGACGCAGAAGATCTGGCAGCGGGCAAGACAACATTTGTGAAGCCAGGAGGAGGATTTGTGCTCCTCCTGGCCTCACAAAAATAGTTAAAAGAACTTACTTGGAGTATTTTCCAAGTGGCTTTCAGCAGCCCTTTAATGATCTCTAGTTTGATGGAAGAAAAGAACTTACATTTTTTATAGCATCTTTCACGAACTCAGGACGTCCCAATGCGTTTTACAGCCAATGAAGTGTTGTCACTGTTGTATTGTAAGAAACCCGGCAGCCATTTTGTGCACAGCAAGATCCCACAAACAGCGATGTGATAACCGACCAGATAATCTATTTTTAGTGATATTGGTTGAGAGATAAATTTTGCTGAGGACACGAGGAAGAGCTCCCTGCTCTTTCCCCAAATAGTACCATGGCAACTTTTACGTCCACCTGAGAGGTTCATCGGCTCATCTGACAGATGATCAGGTAAGCCTCTCTATGTTGAGTTTCACTGGGCTGGAATTGCACAGCTCAGCCGCTGCCCGTTGGAACACTAAAATTGCGTCGGGGTCCTACGTGTGTCACAGGATCCCGATTTGCTTCAGTGCAAGCACTGGCCGTCTAAATCAAGGCCTGTTAAAAATTGCTTCAGGCGGACTGCAGCACCTCAAATCAGCAGTGAGTTTGTTTTCTATTTTCGTCTCTCTGCTGCCCCTTTCCCAATGAAAAACAGTGGGGGAGGGGGTGGGAGAGTGGGGTAAAATCAGATGAAAATCATCCTCTTTGTGTTTGATTGCTTTCATGTTTGGAAGGGGAACTTATCAATTTGTTCTGTTTCCTCCTTAAAGTTTGTCACAGATCCCTTAGTTGAAAATGATACAATCGCAGAGGACCCTGGTGCACCATTCTTTTCTCCCTGCATTGTCATAAAATAAACAAAGCATCAAAAAAGATATATTTGATGTTTAAAGCTTCAGCAACTTTTTTTTAGAATGCAGCACAAGTTAATGGACAAGCGAGTGAAGACTTTGGGCTGTAAATTGGGTTGAAGGTTTTTTAAGGCAATGTCGGGCGGTGGCTAAATTTAGCGCTCAACGGAATATCCCCAGCTAATGAGCTAGCCTCGTAGTGCCCTCAGGCCTCCGTCCAAAAAAAGAATCAGGACAAAAAACACTCCCTGTACATTACTCCACCCAAATAAAGTTAAATCGCAAAAATAAAAATCAATCGCACTTACCTCCTGCAGTCATTCCTTCCCTTATCGCTGCCGGGACAGCTCTGCACGCCAACTTTCTCTGGCGGTGTCACTATGGGGCACTATGGGTGCAATGCAAAACAAATTTTGAAAGCGGGTTGATACCAGGGGCGTTGTACACCGGCGTGACGCTCCTGGGTGATACACCTTTGCGCCGCCGGTACAGGCACACTGAATTTGCCGAGCGACGCTAATGTTGCCGCTCGCGGCTGCAAACCCTTTAGCACCCCTGTTCTGACCCTCGCGCCAAATGTCTAGCCCAATTTGACTTTGACTTTGGGCGAAGGTGTAAAACAGCCGAATTTGGATCAGCCGCCCGTTTTATATATATATCTATCCCCATTTTTCCTGCCATTGAAGTGCAGGCGGGTGTGGTTTAAATGAGTAGGAAGTGTCTAGTCATGGTGCTCCAGGCATCATGACTATGGCACAGGCTTAATGGACCAACTGATCTTTCCTTGTCCATCACTTTCATATGTTTGTAAGCTGGGAGCTGTGTGAGGAAAAACTTGGCAACACTTTCCCCACCCTCAGGGCCAGTGTTCTGACCCCTTGGCCTCAACTTTGTGGTTTCTTACACAACGTGACTGATATTCCAGATTTCAGTGAAACGGAGGAATTGGTTCTCTGCGTGTCTGTTTGCCAATGCCAAGGGTGCATTTTATTCTTTTTTATGATAATCTGTGGTTAAAATTCAACCAATAATTGTAGCCAAGTAACATTTTAATTCAGGGGAGTTACAATACAAGCCAAGTGTATTACGAAGCATGTGACTTTCAAACTACAATTTCAACACCGATGAAGATTGTCTGGACTGACAAGGAAAATAATTACACCAAGCCAAGTAAATGTTGATACAGCAGGGATAAGGAAGGTATTACGACCTTGGCAAATTCAAGGATGAGGAGAGGCCCATCAGCGCTGATCACCCTCCCATTGTGCCAACTAATTACAGTTCAATGAACCCCAGTGTCTTTACAACAACAGCTTGCATTTATATAGTATCTTTAACATAGTAAAATATTCCAAGGCCCTTCACAGGAGCATTATCAAACAAAAATGGACACCAAGCTATGTAAGGAAATATTAGGACAGAATAGCAAAAGCTTGGTCAAATAGATAGAGGGGCCGAAATTGCCCCTTCCCTTAAGGTCTGTTACCGCCTGAAATTGATGGCCATGCTGCAGAGTGGAATGGCCACCGATCTTTCGTGGAATGGCCGCCATTTTGAAAATTCTGCTCCTGCAGTATCCCAGCAGTGACTCGCTCCCCCCACTACTGCTCCTCTGCTGCCAATCCATCCTAAGTGTGTCATCAGAGCGCGCACCGGCGATGCTCCCCCCGCCACCCGCAAACATGAAATTCCACCAAGAAAGTCTTGTTGCCACCGCTCGGTACCACCAGCAGCTTTTTCTGCTGGTGCACTGTGCTTGGAAAATGGTGGTGCGGCTGCCATTAAAGGGGAGGATCTACTGCCACAGCCGGCAACTTAATTTTTTTTGGCGGCCGACTTCTATGTTGGGTTCGGCCGGGCCGCCAACAAGTAGCCTAGCATCCCCTCTTGGGAAAGACGCGGTGACACGCCGGCGTGATGACATCATCAGCGCGATGCTGATGAGTTACAGTGGGGGACAGTCCTCACGCCCCTAACGTCTGCCCTGCTAGTGTACGAACTTCCATTCACCGCCGTACTTCCACCCCCATTAACACCGACTTCCAGACCGCTGGAAAAAAATAGCCAAAGAGTGGAATTTCGCTCAAGAGGCCATCACACCTAACGCACTGGTAAAAACAGCTGAAACAGGATAGGTGCGCGCATTTGTGGCGGTGGCAATTTCGGCCCCAGAGTGTCTTTAAAGGAGGAGAGGGAGGCAGAGAGATGAAGAGGTTTAGGGGGCACTTGGGGTCTAGAGGGCTGAAGGCACGACTGCCAATGATGGGGCAATGAAAAGCGGGGATCTGCAAGAGACCAGAATTGTTGGAGCACAGAGATCTCGGAGGGTTGTGGGGCTGGAGAAGGTTACAGAGCTAGGGAGGGGCGAGGCCATGGAGGGATTTGAAAATGAGGATGAGTGTTTTAAAATCGAGGCATTGGTAAGCATACACTACTCTTTGAGAGAAGAAGTTTTTCCTGGTTTCTATTCTAAAATTGTATTTAAACTGACAATAACTACCACAACAAGACCCATGCATACCTAAGTGCATGCTGTCTTCAACACCCCTCCCTCCACTCCAGGAATTTCAGAACAGGTGGAGACAGAGCAGTAAGTGACTGCTATATCGCTCTCCCCACACTGCTGTCGACGATCGTACAGCACGTTCTAGGCTGAGATTGATACAGATACTATGATGCAAGTCAAAGTCCGGTAACTTTCCTATAGGATTAGTCATGGTCGAGTATGAGCCAGGAAAATCACCTTTCCCAACTGCTCATAACATTTTTCAATAATAAGAGTCTGAAGCAAAGCTGAATGAGCCCTTGTGGAGCTCACGTTTAGTATCCACTTGGTCTGCTGGTAGTGAATGTTGACGTAGAATTGCTCTCCTTAGATCTTACAATTGCACTGTACATGAGCCAGCTTTCACTTTATTTGAAGAAAAGTGACTCAGATTGTCGTCGGAGCGACACTATTATTCACTCAGACTTGAACAGCTCAGCCACTCCGAGATTTAACTGGGATTGCACAATGTGGTAGTTGTCGGCACTTCCATTCCATCTGGAGTGCTGGATTGTCACTGAAGGGGAACCGAAACCGACCCCAGCAAATGTTTCTCCGATAACCCTTCCTTCAGCTGGACTGCTGAACATTGGTTGGGAATCTGCTACTCAGAAAAATGTCCACTGAGTAAATGGCGCATTGTTTTTTTAGGAGATGCTGAAATGAAAACGGGCATCTTGTGGCTTCCATTCCCAGGATTACACAAGGGCCTTTAAGCGCGATATCGATGGACTGGCATCTCACAAAGAGCACTGTTTACAATCAAAAGACGGTTTCCGGTTTGAGTTCGTGTCCAGCAGCTATTGAATATGTGTCGCTTGATTACAGGATATGTCAGGCAGTGCCAGTGCCTCTCAGAAACACAGTGCATCATTAATAATAATCAAATGCTTTCATAGCACAGAGTTTAAAGTTTTATCGAAGTACACGATTTGACATTTTTTTTCTCCAACTTCCTCCTCTTTTCGCCCCTAGTTGGTTGAAGGCACTTTCCTTTGCTGGGATAGGGTTTCACAGATGCTAGCTCAGTGCTATCGACTGTGCGAGCTTTAAGTGTGAAGAAAGAAATTCCATTAAAGGGGGCGGGGGCATCACAGTGGGGGGGGGGGGCCCGATCATTTCCCTCCCTTCGGAAAAGTACATGGCAGGTGTCAATAGATAGTGATCAGAAGCTCGATCCAAAGCTTATATTTTCCTTCAAGTAGCACCCGGTGCACTTAAGCCAGTTGCAATGTCCCAACAGCAAGGAAGTTAGGCTAAACACTTATAAATCACTGGCTAGGCCCCAGCTGGAGTATTGTGTCCAATTCTGGTCACCATGGTCTAGGAAGGATATTAAGACTGGGAGAAGATGCAGAGGATATTTACTAGAATGATACCAGGGATGCGGGACTTCAGTGGTGTGGAGAAACTAGAGAAGTCCGGATTTTTCTCCTTTGGGCAGAGAAGGTTATGGGAAAATTCAATGGGATGTTCAAAATCAAGAAGGGTTTTGATTCTACCCTACGTAAACTAGGGGTGATCCAAAACTTGGCTGCCCGTGTCCTAACTCGTACCAAGCCCCGCTCACCCATTACCCCTGTGCTCGCTGACCTACATTGGTTCCCAGTTATGCAACGCCTCGATTTCAAAATTCTCATCCTTGTTTTCAAATCCCTCCCTGGCCTCGCCCCTCCCTATCTCTGTAATCTCCTCGAGCCCCACAACCCTCCCAAGATGTCTATGCTCCTCTAATTCTGCCTTCTTGAGCATCCGTGATTATAACTGCTCAACCATTGGTGGCCATGCCTTCTGTTGCCTGGGCCCCAAGCTCTGGAACTCACTGCCTAAACCTCTCTGCCTCTTTATCTCTCTTTCTTCCTTAAAGACACTCCTTAAAACCTACCTCTTTGACCACGCCTGCCCTAATTTCTCCTTATGCGGCTCGGTGTCAAATTTGTTATCTCATAATACTCTTGTGAAGCGCCTTGGGACGTTTCACTACGTTAAATGCGTTATATAAATACAAGTTGTTGTTGTAGATAAAAGTAGATAGGGAGAAGCTGTTTCCACTGGCAGGCGAGTCAGCAACCAAAGGACACAGATTTAAGATAATTGTCAAAATAACCAGATGGGAGATGAGGAGACAATTTGAAAGGATGGTGGAAACAGATTCAGTAGTAACTTTCAAAAGGGAATTGGATATATACTTGAAAGGGAAAAATAAAGTAGTGCTATTGGGAAATTGGGGAATTTGGAAAAGCATAATACAGTCAAGCAGAGTCAGTATGGTTTTATGAAAGGGAAATCATGTTTGACAAATTTGCTGGAGTTCTTTGAGGATGTAACGAGCATGGTGGATAAGGGGGAACCAGTGGATGTTGTCTATTTGGATTTCCAGAAGGCATTTGATAAGGTGCCACATAAAAGGTTACTGCACAAGATAAGAGCTCACGGGGTTGGGGGTAATATATTAGCATGGATAGAGGATTGGCTAACTAACAGAAAACAGAGAGTCGGGATAAATGGGTCATTTTCCGGTTGGCAAACTGTAACTAGTGGGGTGCCACAGGGATCAGTGCTGGGGCCTCAACTACTCACAATCTATATTAATGACTTGGATGAAGGGACCGAGTGTAATGTAGCCAAGTTTGCTGATGATACAAAGATGGGTGAGAAAGCAACTCCAGCAAATTTGTCAAATATGATTTCCCTTTCATCGTGGGCCGTCCCGACCTATATGAGAACACCACCGTAGGTCGGGGCTATAAATAAAGCTGCAGCACCAGGCCCTGGAACATCGTGGCGGAGGTGCGGCGAATGGGGGTACTGGGCCCAGAGGAGCCAAGGGCCTAGGAGCAACACGGGCCTGCCCACACTGCGATATGTGTGCGCACTAGGTCCGTGCGGCAGAACAGGTCTCCAGTCGTCTTGGTTCAACCCTTGCCACTGGATAAAGGCTTAGCTCTGTTGAGCCCGTGTGGTGGCTGATGTGCAACAGTCACGACACGTTAAAAAAATCCATCCCAGGCATCTTCCACCCCTTCAATTGGAGTTCAGGACTGGAACATCGGGTCCTCGATTGAAATATCTGTGAACTCTTGTGAAAGCAAGTCATCCTTGTTCGAGGGACCGCCTATGATGATGAGGGTGAGAAAGCAAGATGTGAGGGGACATAAAGAATCTGCAAAGGGATATAGACAGGCTAAGTGAGTGGGCAAACATTTGGTAGATGGAGTATAATGTGGGAAAGTGTGCGGTTATCCACTTTGGCATGAAAAATAAAAAAGCAAATTATTATTTAAATTGAGAGTGATTACAAAATGCTGCAGCACAGAGGGATCTGGGAGTCCTTGTGCATGAAACACTAACAGTTAGTCTGCAGGTACAGCAAGTAATCAGGAAAGCAAATGGAATGTTGGCCTTTATAGAAAGGGGGATGGAGTATAAAAGCAGGGAAGTCCTGGTACAACTGTACAGGGTATTGGTGAGGCCACACCTAGAGTACTGCGTACAGTTTTGGTCTCCTTATTTAAGGAAGGATATAGTTGCATTGGAGACAGTTCAGAGAAGATTCACTAGATTGATCTATGAAGAAAGGTTGAGCAGGTTGGGCCTATACTCATTGGAGTTTAGAAGAATGAGAGGTGATCTTATTGAAACATATGAGATACTGAGGGGGCTCGACAAGGTAGATGCAGAGAGGACATTTCCACTCGTGGGGGAATCTAGAACAAGGGGCATAGTTTAAGAATAAGTGGTCTCCCATTTAGAACTACGATTAGGAGAAATTTCTTCTCTCAGAGGGTTGTAAATCTGTGGAATTCTCTGCCTCCGAGAGCTGTGGAGGCTGGGTCATTGAATATATTTAAGGTGGAGATAGGCAGATTTTTGAACGATTAGGGAGCGAAGGGTTATGGGGAGTGGGCAGGGAAGTGGAGCTGAGCCCAAGAGCAGATCAGTCATGATCTTATTAAATGGAGGAGCAGGTTCGAGTGGCCAATGGCCTACTCCTGCTCCTCTTTCTTTTGTTCTTATGAACTGAACTAATTGGATAGCTCTTCTCATGATTCAGCACAGGCATGATGGGCCGAATTGTGTCTTTCTGTGCTGTATGATTCTATGAACTGCCAGCGCAGCTGAAACCAGCTAACTCAATGCAGACCAGGGATCAGACCTGGAGCCTCAACTACTCCATGTGGTAGCAAGTCACATTCTAAGCACTCTCAGGATAAAGAAGTTTCTTCTGAATTCCTTATCGAACTTATATTTATGACCCCTAGTTCTGGTCTCCACCACAAGTAGAAACACCTTCTCTACGTCTACCCTATTGAACCCCTTCATAATTTTGAAGACCTCTATTTGGTCACCTCTAGAGAAAAGAACCCCAATCTGCTCAGTCTTTCCTGATAGTTGTACCACCTCAGTTGTGCCATCATTCTTGTAAATCTTTTTTGCACCTTCTCCAGTGCTTCTTCTTTATAATATGACGGCCAGAACTGTTCACAGGATGCAGCTTAGATCTCATTGTTGTTACAATTATTTGTAACGCCTTAAGATACTGATGTCATATTGATCACAGAGCCAGTTTAATTGCAGAATAAAGGTGCCTATTCTTTTCGCTATAGAGCACTATATTTATTCACAGTACCACCCTGTCTGCTGCTCGATCATGACCTAAGAACTAGACTTCGTTTCACACACTTTTTAGCGATGTTTTCCCCTTCTTAGCTTTTCAACTACTTTTCAAGAAAGTTAAATTCACAATGACTTACCGCCCGTACCAGAATTAGTCAATGGATTATGTAGACTGACCGTGTGCATTCCGCATCGGATTTTATTCCAAACTGACACACGTTCCTAGTTCAAACAGTGTGCCAAGAAAATGACACCTAACATTACATGACTTCATGTTGAATTTTGACTGGTTCATTCTCTTGAACTAAAAGTACAGCAGAGAGGGGAAAGAAGACATCGACCCGAGATTAAGATCACACTGACTTTCAGCAAATTATTGTTTAATTTTCACTGAAAGACAAAAGAAAGACTCAGGTAGTTTTATCTTTGCCACTAACACGCGGGTTACTCAGTTATGATTAAAATCTCCCTAAATGATAGGGGGCCTATTGAAAGGGTGAAAATTCTCCGTCCAATTTCATGCTGTTTTACGCTGGCAAGATACCTAAGACACAGTCTGGAATCCTGCTGTGTTCGTTTCCTGAGGAGTTAGACTGGAATAAGTAAAACTAGAGAAACAGCCTGTTCTTTGTTGTTACAGCACATATGTGTTAGGGTTTTGTTTCAACCATTTTAACAACCATGTTTTTTTCAATTTGGCTTACATCCT
This sequence comes from Pristiophorus japonicus, assembly GCF_044704955.1. NCBI lineage: Eukaryota > Metazoa > Chordata > Chondrichthyes > Pristiophoridae > Pristiophorus > Pristiophorus japonicus. Next base: position 34,609,058 of record NC_091981.1, on the reverse strand, counting down.
TAAGTGTTTGGAGAGTTGAAACATTTGGCAGACATAATGGCCCTTAAGAATGTGATTCTTTAGCACTAGATGAATATCGTAACACAGTGCCCTCCAGTTAATAGGCACCCTGTTTAATGGGTTCATTAATTTAAAGGGGACAATTGTTCAGACCCTCAATTTGTCAGCCTGGGCTCAGTGGGTAGCATTCTCGCCTCTGCGTAAGAAGGTCATGGGTTCAAGACCCACTCCAGAGACTTGAGCACATAATCTGAGCTGACATTCCAGTGCAGTACACAGGGAGTCCTGCATTGTCGAAGGCGCTGTCTTTTGGATGTGATGTTAAAACAAGGCCCCATCTGCCCTCGTAAAAGATACCATGGCACTATTCAAAGAAAAGTGGGGGAGTTCTCCCAAGTGTCCTGCCCAATATTTATCCCTCAACCAACACCGCTGAAACAGATTATCTGATCATTATCAGATTATAGTTTGCGGGACCTTTACTGTGTGCAAATTAGCTGCCGCGTTTCCCACATTACAACAGTGAATACACTTCAAAAGTACTTCATTGGCTGTAAAGTGCTTTGGAACTTTCTGAGGTTGTGAAAGGCGCTATATAAATGCAAGTCTTTTTTTAAAAAATGGGCACAGTTTGGATACATGAAAACTTTCGATCAGTATGAAGTCATTCCTGCTAAGAGATTTCTACTATAATGTTTAACTTAAAAAGAAATCTGTGAAGTCTGGCTCTTGCCATGAAAATGGGAACATAATGTATACTTCAATGCATTGTAACTCCGTTGTTTTATCCTGTCAGCACTGTGTAGAGTAATGAAAGTGAGGTTAATAGTCTAATCACGAGACACATCTCCAACGGTGTTTCATTGAGCCAGTGTTATAAATTTCACTGATATGGTCGATGGCACCAGGGTGACTGCTTTTACAAGGATTATGAATGGGCTTGAATCATGGTCAAAGCCGTATGTTTTCATAGAACTGGAATGAGTTGTGAGCATAATTAGAACCAGTTACTGTGTAACCCTTTGGGTACTGAACTTCCTTCCCTTCATGGCAAAGAAATATATAGAGAGGATACACAATGAGGACCAATGGGATACACACTTCATTCCACAAGTAAGGGAGACACAATTACACATAAATTGGTGATGAATTGTTTCCTCAGGGTCGGAATAACTCTGCTCCCCATTAAGTACTGCATTTGAATCATAGATGAAGGCACCGAAAGCAAAAGAACGTTCCGAAGGAACGTAGATACATATGAACAGGGGTTGGCCATTCAGCCCCTTGAACCTATTCTGCCATTCAATTAGATCATGGCTGATCTGTATCTTGACTCCATTTACCCACCTTGGTTCCATAACCCTTAATACCATTGCCTATCAAAAGTCTATCAATCTCGGTTTTGAAATTTTCAATTGCCCCCCCAGCAACGGTCTTTTGGGGGAAAGATTTTTGGAATTCCCCTGCCCTTTGTGTGACCTAGCTCTAATTTTAAGGTTATGCCCCATTAATAAGAACATAAGAAATAGGAACAGGAGTAGGCCATACAACCCCTTGAGCCTGCTCCACCATTCAATAAGATCAGCTCCACTTCCCCGCCCGCTCCCCATAACCCCTTATCGTTTAGAAACTGTCTATTTCTGCCTTAAATTTATTCAATGTCCCAGCTTCCATAGCTCTCTGAGGCAGCGAATTCCACAGATTTACAACCCTCTGAGAGAAGAAATTTTGTTTTAAATGGGCGGCCCCTTATTCTAAGATCGTGCCCTCTAGTTTTAGTCTCCCCCATCAGTGGAAACATCCTCTCTGCATCCACTTTGTCAAGCCCCCTCATAATCTTATACGTTTCGATAAGATTACCTCTCATTCTTCTGAATTCCAATGAGTAGAGGCCCAACCTACTCAACTTTTCCTCATAAGTCAACCCCCTCATCCCCAGAATCAACCTAGTGAACCTTCTCTGAACTGCCTCCAAAGCAAGTATATCCTTTCGTAAATATGGAAACCAAAACTGCACGCAATATTCCAGGTGTGGCCTCACCAATATCTTATATAGCTGCAGCAAGACTTCCCTGCTTTTATACTCCATCCCCTTTGCAATAAAGACCAAGATACCATTGGCCTTCCTGATCACTTGCTGTACCTGCATTCTATCCTTTTGTGTTGTATGCACAAGTATCCCCAGGTCCCGCTGCACTGCGGCACTTTGCAATCTTTCGCCATTTAAATAATAACTTGCTCTTTGATTTTTTTTCTGCCAAAGTGCATGACCTCACACTTTTCAATATTATACTCCATCTGCCAAATTTTTGCCCACTCACTTAGCCTGTCTATGTCCTTTTGCAAATTTTTTGTGTCCTCCTCACACATTGCTTTTCCTCCCATCTTTGTATCGCCAGCAAACTTGGCTACGTTACACTCAGTCCCTTCTTCCAAGTCATTAGTATAGATTGTAAATAGTTGGGGTCCCTGTTATGTCTTTAATACTCTTATGAATGACTCCACGAGGTCTAGTATTGTACTTGAGCTGTTGTGACCTTAGTCCCATTTATTGTAACTCCAGAGTGAGGTACAAGCATGGTGGGCAACCTTTTATACTGGGCCCTGCACACCAATGCAGGTGACCCTCAGGTCTCCCACTGCAGTGTCCTCTGGTGGCACACCTTATGTGACTATACAGTTAGTATACATAGTCTACATACATGACAGTTCCAGCACTGATCTTTCGGCACCCCACTAGTTATTGTTCTGGACGCACCCATTAGAGGAAATGGTTTCTCTCTAGCTACCCTGTCAACTCCTTTAATCATCATAAACACCTCAGTTAGAACTACCCCTTAACCTGCTGTACTCTATTAAAACACAAAGGTGCAGTAAAATGCATGACGAAATAGGCCTGTTGAATCTTTACACACAGTTGTTATATTGTAATAAATCTGCTGACTTTGCCCCGTCCCTTCTTGGCGGTATTTTTAAATGCCAGAATACACCGATCCAGAGGTTGTGTGCAGTTTTTCTGTATTATGGTGAGTTTTACTGGGGGCCTGAAATTTGGCTGTGGCCCCTGGGCACGGAACCCGTAGGCTCTGAGTGTTGATCCTCCTCTGGATCACACGACTCCAATTTCTATGTTTTGTGACTGTTTTCCAGAAATCAGCAACACTTTTGCATCCTATAGATTTCTGCACCCTATGGATCTTTGTCCTGTGGATTTATGTGTCTTGTGGATGTCTGTATCTTATAGATTTCTGGTTCCTATGGATTTCTGGTTCCTTTCTTTTGTTGACGTAAGGCTGGATTTGTTTCGCTTGTGTTAAAAAGTTTTGGAATAGGAAGGTAATTTGAGAAAACATTTGTAAAATGCGAATGATTTTTGGAAAATGCTTGTGGTCAAGGGCCAAATTCACAGCTCTTTATTCCTCTTTGACTTCAACTTGATTAGAGAAGAGACAATCATACTGTCCAACCACCTCTTTGAGACCCAGTGCAGCCTGAGTTATCCAAACAATTCTAGATTATTCGTTGATTTGCAATTTTGCAGTTTCGATTATTAGTAAGTTTGTTATCAGATCATTTTAAGTTTGGCTTAGTGAACAAATCTTATTTCTTTAACAACGACTTTTTTGAAGTTACGGTTCACAAAAGCCACACTGCACACGTTAGGAGGTCCAAGTTGAGATTTCCATGATCTGTGAGATTTGATATGACTTTGGTTTACTCACTATGCTGTCAGGAGAGTCCATCTTTTTTCAAGGTTGTTCTGGGAGGGATTCTAATTATCAAAGAACTTTCTAGGCCCAGCTCTAGAGAGGAAAAGCATCACGCACGCATAAAAACCGGTAACGTTGATGTAACTGGGAACTCTACAAATTGCCAAGTCATCAGTTAGAACTGCAGTATTTATATCTGTCTGAAAGATCTATGCTAAGCGCATGGGTGAAAAATATTTCCAAGTACACCTAGCCATGAAATAACTATTTGTTGGCTTAGACAGGATAATATCTTCGACAGAATTGTGCTTGTTGAATTATTACCAGCACATATAGTATTTTATTTTGAGCATTCTCTCACTGATGCATTGAAGTTTGTTTGTTACGTACAGAATAATAGATAGAATAGAAGGAAATGACAAGGCAGTGGCAAAATCAAGGCAATCAGATGGTATCAAACCAAATAAGGAAAGAAAGAAAAGAAAAAAGACATTTATATAGCCCCTTGCACATCCTCAGGATATCAAAAATGCTTTACAGCCAATTAAGTACTTTTGAAGCGCAGTCACTGTTACCATGTAGGAAACGTGACATCCAATTTGCGCACAGCCAGGTCCCACAAACAGCAATATGATAATTACCAGATAATCTGTTTTACTGTGTTGGTTGAGGGATAAATGTTTGCTAGGACACCAAGAAGAACTCTCCTGCTCTTAAAAGCTACATTATATGTCCTCTAAACTCCACAAGGAAACCATTGGTCTATGTGATGCAGAAAGGCAACATCGCCTTACTGGAGAATGTTCACCTTTAGGAATATCATCACTGGAGTTTGAATATCTATAATCAGTGAAGGAAAAAATTGTAAGGCGGTGGGGAAAGAGCAGGGGGAGTGGGGCTAATTGGACAGCTCTTTCAAAGAGCTGGCACAGATATAATGGGCCGAATGGCCTGCTTCTGTGCTGTAGCATTCTATGATTCAATGAATGACTTCTGGCTGTTGTTTTTGGATTCTTAACATCTTTGATATTGGATGTCGATCTCATGGCTAAGATCGTGACATGTTTTTGTACCTAAGTAATGATTTACTGAAATAAAAATGTCGTAACCAGCAAAAAAAAATACCTTCACTACCACTGAGCACTTTTGAGTGCTAATAAAAATTCTTAACTTTGACATAGTTCTACACTGCAGCTCTGTACAAAGTTTAGAATAGCAAAAGATTATTAACAATAAACATAAAAGGAAGACGTAGGCCCCTATTTTAATGCCAGGCCAATTTTCTGTGGGTGGGCAGCAGCGTCAGTTAGAAACTCGCCCGCTGCTCCAGAAATCAGGCCTGGGGTATTTTAACTCCCGGGCCTCAATTAAATTCCATTGGCCAACTTTGCACCAGTTCCTGACAGGAAACCACAGAAAATTGCGTGACATGGAGGTGGTCTGTCGCCAGGGACCATCACATGCCGTGTTCTGCGATCTCATGTTCATGGCTGGGGAGACTAAAGCTTTCCTTCTGGTGCCCTGGAGGGTTACTACTACTCTGTAGGAAATGTGGTATCTAATTTGTGCATAGCAAGATCCCACAAAACAGCAATATGGTAATGACCAGATAATCTGTTTTAGTGATGTTGGTAGAAGAATAAATGTTGGCCAGGCCACCAGGGAGGACTCCCCTGCTCTTACTCGAAATAGTGCCATGGGATCTTTCGTATCCACCTGAGAGGGAAGACGGGGGTCTCGGTTTAACGTCTCACCCAAAAAATCACACTTCCGACGGTGCAGCACTCCCTCAGTACTGTGCTGGAATTCGGGCTGGATCCCCACAACTGTCGGCTGTTGGGGAGGAATGCCTGTTCTGACAAATGTACTTCTACTAATCACATGCTGGGTCCCACAGAAGGCCCAGGATGTGGGTTCTTTAACATTCAGTGTCCCCCCCCACCCATCCCTAGCCCTGCCCCTCCTACATCAATGGTCATGCTCCGCCCCAAACAGACCATTGTGGAAGCTTCAATTATAGGACTGGACTGGCACATTCAAGTTCGGGTCAAGATTGTGCTTGTTCCATCGGATTCCCGCCAGGATTTTCGCAGGAGCGCTTCAGGATCTCCCGATCTGAAGCCCTTAATTATCAGGATTTTTAAGACTACCAATGATTTTTTTTTTATTAGCAGGAACGCCAACCTAAGATCCCAAGCTCCAATCCCATACTACGTTACCCCCGTCCATTTTGGATTTGGAAAGGGCTCCCAGTGCGGCTTTGCCAGAATATTCCTGTGTATTTAAAATATGTTCTGGTGTACTGTTCCTGTGTTCCATCTAAAGCCAAATAGAGCCAAAGGATCAAACCCTTCCAACAGTGGTGTTGTTTTTGCTAAATTCTAAATACTTTCCGTTAAGTGCTCCCTAAGTAGCTCATTATTCACCTGATTTATATTACAAAATACGACATTCAAAGAAATAGTAATTCAAGCACAAAAGCACAAATGGGAATGTTAATAGTTCCCAGGTTGACCCCACCCATTTCTGATGTAAACTGTAACTTTTGAAGTGTATTTTCAACTGGGCTCCGACAGTCCCCAATCAACCTTAGCGTCAAAATGTTCCTCAGTGTCCGTGTGTAACATATTCCCATGCACTCTTCCTCTGTTGTGTTGAAAATCTAAACGGAATGGAATTTGCTCAATTGTAAATAAACAATAATTAAATACTTTTCCTGTTTCAAAGCTAGTTAACCAGCTGAACAGTTAATTCACCCCAAACACGCCTTTCAGATCATGAACAGCCCTTTGCTCCATGTTGGTGCTCATATCCACTGGGAAGGACTGAGTGTTGCTCTACCACTGATGGGAATTATTTGGTCAATTTAGATACACTAAAAAAAACAATTACAAAGCCGTTTCTGTACAGAGATTGCAAATGAATAAAAAAAAAGAACGTGACGCCTTTCACAGACTTTGGACGTACTAAAGCGCTTTACATCCACTGAATCACTTTTAAAGTGTGTCACTGCTGTAATTTAAGAAATGTGACAACCAATTTGCATACAGCAAGGCCAACAACAACAACAACGTGCATTGATATAATGCCTTTATAATAGGAAAACGTCCCAAGACGCTTCACAGTAACCAGACACAAATTAACACTGAGCCATAGAAAGAGATATTGGGCTGGATTTTCGTTATGTTGCCGCCTCTGTTCGCACACCGGAGGGGCGGTAATGTCGGAGCAAAAGCTTTCCGGGTGGGCAGACAGCTTCCAGCACACTGCCGGCAAATTTGTCGCAGTACCGCCCGGGAGTGTCGAGCCGGCGTGCAACTGAAATTTATTGTGCGCTGACCCTGTAGTGCCCCGTAGCGCTCCATAGCATGCCGTGGTGGGACCGCCTTGAAAACCAGGCGGGCAGAGCTATCCCAGTGGCGGTGAGTGATAGAATTGGTGAATGAGTTAAGTTTTGTTCAGTTTTATTTTTGTGATGTAGCTTATTTTGGGGTGTTTAAGGTATTGGGAATGTTTGTTGTGTTTTTAGTTGCGATTTCTTTTGCCACAGAAGCCTCTCTTAGGGCACTCCAAGGCCGAATCTTTAGCAACGGATTTTCAGCTGCTCAGCCAGCCTTTCACCCTAAAAGAGGTGTTTAACTCCGCCCTTCGTGACCCGCTCCCCACTCAGAGCCCAGCTGATGGATTTTGCTGACTGAGCCGCACACTTCTCTCAGGCGCTATAATTACCGCCCTGCCATGAATAATGCTGCAAAATGGACGGTAACGAAAATCCAGCTCAGTGACTAACAGCTTGGTCATAAAGGTAGATTTTAGGGAGCATCTTAAATGAGAAGAAAGAGCTAGAGATGCGGAGAGATTTTGTGAGGGAATTCCAGACCCTAAGGCCCACACAGCTGAAGGCATAACTGCCGATGGTGGGGCGAAGGGGATATGGAAATGAACATGAGGCCGGAATTAGAGGAACACTGAGTTTTCAGTGGTTGTATAGTTGGAGGAGGTTACAGAGATATGAAGGAGTGAGGGATTTAAACACCAAGATGAGACTTTTAAATTCGAGGTGTTGGTGGAGCTGGAACCAATGTCAATCAGCGAGCACAGTGGATGGGTGAATGCAATTTGGTGAGAGTTAGGATACGGCAGCAGAGCTGTGGATGAGCTGAAGGTTACGAAGGATGGAAGATGAGAGGCTGGCCAGAAGAGCTTTGGAATAAACGAATCTAAAGGTAACCAAGGGATGGATGAGGGTTTCAGCAGTAGATGAGCTGAGGCAGGGGTGGAGATGGGCTATGTTACAGAGGTGGAAGTAGGCAGTCTTTGTGATGGAAAGGATATGGGGTCAGATCCTCAGCTCAGGGTCAAATAGAATGCTGAAGCTTAGAACAGTGGCTGGGAAGGAGGGTAAAATCGGTGACTAGGGAACAGAGTTTGTGGCTGGGACTGCAAACAATGGCTTTAATTACAGTAAATTGCAGCTCATCCAGGTCTGGATCTCAGACAAGAAGTCTGACAATACAGATGCAATGGAGGAGTCGAGCGAGATGAAGGTGAGGTAGAGCTGGGTCTCGTTGCCGAGGGGCAGCATGTAGATGAGAAATAGGATGGGGCCATAAATAGATCCTTGGCAGCTATAGAGGTATTGGTGGGGGCATGGGAAGAGAAGACATTGCAGGAGATTCTCTGGCTATGATTAGATCTAGCTGGGCAACAGGCCAGAGACATTGGAGGAGGATGGTTATGGTCAACCGTGTCAAAGGTTGCAGACAGGTCGTGAACAAGGAGGAGAAATAGTGCACTATGGTCACAATCTCGTAGGATTTCATTTGTGACTTTGATTAGGACTGGTTCAATGCTGAGATGGGGCAGAAACCTAATTGGAGGGGTTTAAACATGGAGTTGCGGGAAAAATTGGCATGGATTTGGGAGGCAACACAGTTTGGAGAGGAACGGGAGGTTGGAGATTGCACGGTAGTTTTCAAGGACAGAGGGGTCAAGGGTGGATTTTTTGGGGATGCTGGTGATGACTGAAGATTTGAAAAGGAGGGGCAGGTAACTGGAAGAGTGGGAACAGTTTACAATTTTAGCTAGCATTGGGTGGGTGTCTCTGCCACCTGCGCAGGAGATGGTGCGATCCTGGTGGTCCAGGGCGGGTAAGTAATGGGGTATTTTAACAGCCCACTCATCCATTTTCTGCCCCCATGGTTGGAGTAAGCAGATGTGGATGAAGACCATTCCATCCGCGTTATGATGGACATTGTTCCATTAATTGCGTTGGACTGAACGCGCACTGCTGATGTAGAAAAACTGCTGCAAGTACAGCAGAGAATAGGAACATACAACTTTCTTCATGAATTTTTAAGACTTTACAAGCTGATATTGGAAAGCAAATTAAGCGAGATGTTTTAATCAGCTCTTTTACGTAGTTGGATGGAATACTTGTTTGTGCATTTTGTGGTGTCCTTCGATGCCCTAGTAATGACTCCACAAAGCAATGTGTTGTACTTGAACTGTAGTGACCTTAGTTCTTTATTAGTTAACTCCAGAGTGAGGATCACACCTGGTGGCCTGCCTTTTATACCAGGCCAGGCACACTTGTACAGGTAACCCACAAGTCTCCCACAACTGTGCCCTCTGGTGACACACCTTGTGATAATACCAACAGTAGCCACGTAGGATGCATGACACATTTAGTGAAACATAACTGAAGTGCTTTAAGTTCTGACACTCCAAAAATAGGGCCCCATTTTTATGAGTCTTATTGTTTCCCTGAAAGGCAAATATTGAATCTAGAATGGTACCATAGAGGATCCCATTGATATTCAGGAGAACAAAGTAAGTGTTCTGCCGCCTTTATTGCATGGATCTCCACATGCAATACATTGCCTTCACAAGGACCTTCAATTGGCTTCTCCTAAGTTGGGCAAGCTATGTAGGAATCCCAGTATATTATTGAAAGAGATATTGGGAGAGTGGCTCCTTCTCTACATGTTCTGTTAGGTGTCAATCTTGGCTCAGTCAGTAAAATTTTTGCCTCTGAGTCTTAAGGTTGTAGATTCACGTCCTAATCCAGAGACTTGACCACATAATCTAGGCTGACACTTCAATGCAGTACTGAGGGAGTGCTGCAATGTCGGAGGTGCCGTCTTTACCTGAGAGCCTATCTGCCTTCTCCGATGGATGTTAAAGGTACCATAGCACTATTTGAAGAAGAGCTGGGGAGTTCTCCCCAATGCTCTGGTCAACATTTATTCCTCAACCAACACTGAAAACAGAATGGGCCAGAAATTGCGGTTGGAGGCTTCCCACGGGTGGATGCCTCCGACCAATTAAAAAAAAAATGAAAGTATTTGGTGGTCCCGGACGAAAGAACACTTTGGCTCTATGGCCTAGATGCGCAGCCCAGCGTGGAGGCCCATACATCATGGGAATCCTGGGATCATGTGGGCCTGGCCCACCAATGAACATGGAGTATTCTCATTGATCATGGGATTGGGGGTAGTGTACTGACATGGATTGAGAACTGGTTGTCAGACAGGAAGCAAAGAGTAGGAGTAAATGGGTACTTTTCAGAATGGCAGGCAGTGACTAGTGGGGTACCGCAAGGTTCTGTGCTGGGGCCCCAGCTGTTTACACTGTACATTAATGATTTAGATGAGGGGATTAAATGTAGTATCTCCAAATTTGCGGATGACACTAAGTTGGGTGGCAGTGTGAGCTGCGAGGAGGATGCTGTGAGGCTGCAGAGCGACTTGGATAGGTTAGGTGAGTGGGCAAATGCATGGCAGATGAAGTATAATGTGGATAAATGTGAGGTTATCCACTTTGGTGGTAAAAACAGAGAGACAGACTATTATCTGAATGGTGACAGATTAGGAAAAGGGGAGGTGCAAAGAGACCTGGGTGTCATGGTACATCAGTCATTGAAGGTTGGCATGCAGGTGCAGCAGGCAGTTAAGAAAGCAAATGGCATGTTGGCCTTCATAGCAAGGGGATTTGAGTACAGGGGCAGGGAGGTGTTGCTACAGTTGTACAGGGCATTGGTGAGGCCACACCTGGAGTATTGTGTACAGTTTTGGTCTCCTAACCTGAGGAAGGACATTCTTGCTATTGAGGGAGTGCAGCGAAGGTTCACCAGACTGATTCCCGGGATGGCGGGACTGACCTATCAAGAAAGACTGGATCAACTGGGCTTGTATTCACTGGAGTTCAGAAGAATGAGAGGGGACCTCATAGAAACATATAAAATTCTGACGGGGTTAGACAGGTTAGATGCAGGAAGAATGTTCCCAATGTTGGGGAAGTCCAGAACCAGGGGTCACAGTCTAAGGATAAGGGGTAAGCCATTTAGGACCGAGATGCGGAGGAACTTCTTCACCCAGAGAGTGGTGAACCTGTGGAATTCTCTACCACAGAAAGTTGTTGAGGCCAATTCACTAAATATATTCAAAAAGGAGTTAGATGAGGTCCTTACTGCTAGGGGGATCAAGGGGTATGGCGAGAAAGCAGGAATGGGGTACTGAAGTTGAATGTTCAGCCATGAACTCATTGAATGGCGGTGCAGGCTAGAAGGGCCGAATGGCCTACTCCTGCACCTATTTTCTATGTTTCTATGTTTCTAATGGTGAGTTCTGTCAATATGGACCTCTGATTACTATCAATGAGAATACCCCCCAAAACACAAAGACAAAACATAAATAAAAAATATACGTCACATATTTAAAATTAATTGAGATTGAATTAAATTGATGTTTTAGAAAAAAAAACATTTTTAGAATTTTTTTTTACTATATTTTAATAGGGTTAAAAATAAACTGACCTTAATGGACAGAATTTTTTATATAAAACTTAGTGATAAAATTTAATTTTTCAATGTTTTAAAACTCTTATGCTGGTAAAAGCAGGCATTATGCCTGCCTTTACCAGGTGCAAGAGTTTTCAGGATATTTACTGGGCAGGAGTGGGGCAAATAGCCCAAACCTGCGAACTCTCTTCTTCCGTGGAGGCGCACGATCTGTCAAAAGGCATTTTCACATCGTACGCACCTGGAGAGGCTGCAATTTACGGGCCATTATCTGGTCATTACCCACATTGCTGTTTGTGGTATCTGACATTGCGCACATTGGATGCCCTGTTTCCTACATTACAACAGTGGCTATATTTCAAGTGTACTTCATTGGTTATAAAGCACTTTGGGGCATCCTGAGGTTGTGAAATGTGCTATATAAATGCAACTTCTTTCTTTTTATTAAACATTAGTGAAGGCTGCCTGGGAGCAGACCCAGAAATGTATCAAATGAATGACAGTGATAGGCATTTAGCTGGATCTCTAACAGGATTTGCTCAGTGACTGAACTGAATAGGAAGCCAAGGATCACATCTGCAGCAACCTGTGTTTTTGGAGCCAAGCACTGTGCAGTAACCAAAATTTGAAGTCATTGCTACCCTCGGTGGGGTGTAGTTTCCGCTTGGGCGCAATCGGCGAAATGGATGCAAATTACATCCAAATTGCACCCAGTTTGTAAAGTGTTTTTTTTTGAGTTTCCACTGAAATTCCATTGCATATCACCGAACACAAAACCTGTCATGAACCAGTGCAATTGAGCAGTGTTTTAAAAATGTAATTAAAAAAAAATTGCTTTAACAAATATTCCTTGATATATCTAAGAGTGATAACTAGGTGCCGTTTGATTAATACGGCTGAAAATGAGTTTATCACGAAAAGAATAAAGGGGCTAAAAATTCAGCACATCGCTAACTTTAGCGCTTGTCGATATTTACCACCTCCAACTGGGATATTCACTTTTAGCGCCCCAAGAGGGGAGTTTAGCACTAAGGGAAGTTTTCCACACCCCTCTTAGGGCGTTAACTCTGATTCCTGGGGTGCTATTGTGGGAGCGCTGCTGATGTTCTGCCGCTAGGAAACCGGCAATCTAGCGCCTAAAGGGGAGATCAGCTGGACCACCCGAAAAGTTAAAGAAAAGTCAAGGCAGCTAAACGACTGTGCCCAGCATCTAGGAGAGATGCATTAATGGAAAACAATTTCATTTTAACTGCCCACCTGCTCCCCCTCGGACATATCGCCCCGGCATGCCTTCTCCGTGATGCCTTCTTTCCCTGTCGGAAGCAGCGCCAGGCCCTACGGTAGGCGAAAGCCGTCAGGTTCGCAACCGCGGTGCTACGGGGGCGTTGCACATTCATTGACGTCACCAAATGGGTGGCACTAGAGTGCGCAGCACGACCTTCACTGGAGGCGCTGCAAGCACGACACTCGGTCGGTAGGAACTCAGCAGCCCGTTAGTGTCCCCTCTCGGGTGCGAACAGGTGGCACTAAGCAACCGAAGTTTTAGCTCAAACATTTTTAATCGCAGTGCCAATTCACCACCTGGGAGTAACCCGATTTTAAATTACTGAAAAGTCTTTTTTTTTAAATATACGGAATCATTTCTGTGTATATTGGGGCACAGTCGACAGTTTCTTAGGAAATTAAAAAAATATATATTCAAAACCTTTTTAAATGTTCCTATTAATGTTCTTGCACCCAAATGAAGCAGCTTAATTTTTGGAGCTTTCTCATAGGTCTGTAAATTAATGCAATTAGCAGAAACACCCAATGGTGACTAACTCAACCTGGGGGGCGGGCGGCCAGTTTTGTGGGCGCGGTCTGCTTCTCGCGCTTTTTAAAAAACTATCACAACTCAAGTTGCGCTTAAAATTACACTTTTTTGCACTGGTTACACTGATTTTGGGCGAATTGCGCCTGAAAAACCACTGCAATTGAACGGAAACTCCAGGCCTATGATTTATTATGATTTATGATTTATTAATATGACCAAAACTCCTTATTCGTCACAGTTAACTGTGTCTTATTAATGACCTATAAAAGAAACTCAACTTTTACAAGTAGTACAAAGGGGATAAAAAGACAAGAGCAACAACTTGCATTCATCATCAAATGAGGATGACTTGCTTCCACACGAGTTCACAGATGCTGCAATGAAGGACCCGATGTTCCAGTCCTCGACTCCAATTGAAGGGGTGGAAGATGCCTGTACGTGGAATTTTTTAACGTGTGATGACCGTTGCATATCAGCCGCCACAAGGGCTTGACAGAGCTCGGTCTTTATCCAATGGCAAGGGTTAACCAGGACGACTGGAGACCTGCTCTGCTGCACGGATCTAGTGCGCACACAAAAAGAGCTGGAGCGGAGGGCCCTGGAATATCGTGGGCCATCCTGACCTGCATGAACTTGCATTAATATAGCGCCTTTAACATAGTAGAACCTCACAAGGCACTTGACACGAGCATAATTGGACAAAAATTTACACTGAGCCACACACAGGTGATCAAAAGCTGGGTCAAAAAGGTAGGTTTTAAGAAGCGTCTTAAAAGGAAGTAGAGAGGTTTAGAGAGGGAATTCCAGAGCTTAAGGCCTACGTCGCAGAAGGCACAGCCGCCAATGGTGGAGCAAAGAACGTATACTACATAAAAAGAGAAAATGCCAGCAAAATAAACAGAGCAGTCCCTCTAATTTTCAAAGGTCGTAAGATGAGCTCATTCCCAACTTTATGGTAGAAGGTCAATTTGAAACCTATCACTTTTGTCAGGCAGGGCAAGATTTGCATGTTTGACTGCTGACAGCAGATCTCCTTTGATCCCACTCGGAGCCTTTAATTATCTTTCTTCCCTCGAGGGAGATCTGGTTGACTGTCTGATAACAAATGATGTCATTGATCCCTGATCAACCATATGTTCACACTCTTCGCTTAACCCTAACAATGCAGCACCCAAGCATTTCAGCGACCCCAAATGAAATATATTTGAGAGAGAGTCAAGCTTTTTTTCCCCTCGATAATCACGGTCCATTTTCAAAAAACGGTGGTTTCGTCACGTGAGATTCTGAGTGAAACATGATTCAACGGCGATAGCCAAGAAAAATCAACCAATCGCGATGCGCCCCTAACAATGTTCCTTTAGCACTTTTCAAGCAACTAACGAGCTACTTAACTGGTGTAAACTTCCCAAACATCGTTAATGCAGAGAGAATCACCGATAAAAGCCACTCTTCAGCAAAGCAATGCTGCAAGCTCCAGTGGACACTGCTTCTTCTTTAGGGGTGTCGCAATGATGTATTTGGTGTGTGAGGAGGGACTGCAACTAAGCTGAAAATGTGGGAGTGTGTCATTCAGATGATGAACACAATCTCTGGATAAAAGGCCCTGGGAGTGAAGAAGGCAAACAAATAAAAAATGATTTAAGGAAGAACATTAAGGAAAGGCCTGAATATTACTGTGAGTTAGCAGCACAGGAAGAATAGTCACCTGATGGGAATTTGCACTTTTTAAAAGATATATCCCAAACAGCCAGCACGGAGAAATATTAGCAAAAATGTAGCAAGTAATATATCGGAACTGAAAATATCAGAGTTATGGAAATTCTATTATATGTGCCATGATTGGAGAACAGCGATCCATTTCCATAGACCAAGTCATCCTGTCTCAATCCCTACTGCTCTTATGTTTAAAGGAAAGGCAGACATACATTAGAAGGCACAAAATGCACCAAGTGCTGAATCCACACAGGAAAGCAGAGTGTGTTTGGAAGGCATGAGGTCTTCAGAGGTTGGACTTAAATTGTAAATTGTAAATCAGAGGCCTTTGAGGTTCCTCCGCATTTCCCAAGTAATGCTCTATCAAATAGCCCAGGCACAGAGAAATGTCACCAGATTTAAAAACACTCATGACTGCTGTCTGGGAAATGGGCATTGACCTGTATGATCCTGTGTTGCTGATTACTGAACATCTAGACATTGGACATCCGTACATTAATTGATCAGAGCATGTTGTGGTGCACATCAACTGATGTTCCCAGTGTTCTCTGCGGTAATTAGAATGGGCCTAGGGCATAAATGTCAATGGGCTTGGTACCATTGCTGTTAGTGGAAATTGTCTGTAGGTCAGCTTTGAGCAGATAGCACAACTCCATTAATACTTTGCTCATTCTGTGAAGACAGTTCCCGTCAAACATTGATTAAAGTAGCCCAGTGGTTATGGCATTGGACTAGCAGTGACTACATTTCAAAAGTACTTCATTGGTTGTGAAGTGCTTTATGATGTCCGGAGGTCGTTTAAAAAAAATTGTTCATGGGACGTGGGTGTCGCTGGCATGGCCAGCATTTATTGTCCATCCCTAATTGCCCTCGAGAAGGTGATGGTGAGCCACCTTCTTGAACCGCTGCAGTCCGTGTGGTGAAAGTACTCGCAGTGTTGTTAAGGAGGGAGATCCAGGATTTTGACCCTGCGACAATGAAGGAACAGTGATATATTTCCAAGTTAGGATGGTGTGTAACTTGGAAAGGAACTTGCAGATGATGATGTTCCCATGCGCCTGCTGCCCTTGACCTTCTCGGTGGTAGGGGTCGCGGGTTTGGGAGTTGCCGCAGTGCATCTTATAGACGGTACACACTGCAGCCATAGAGTGCCTGTGGTGGAGGCAGTGAATGTTTAAGATGGTGGATGGGCTGCAAATCAAGTAGGCTGCTTTGTCCTGGATAGCGTCGAGCTTCTTGAGTGTTGTTGGAGTTGCACTCATCCAGGCAAATGGAGAGTATTCCATCACATTCCTGACTTGTTCCTTGTTGATGATGGAAAGGCTTTGGGGAGCCAGGAGGTGAGATACTCACCGCAGAATACCCAGCCTCAGACCTGCTCTTGTTGCCACAGTATTTATATAGCTGGTCGAGTTAAGTCACTATATAAATGCAAGTTTGTTCTTAACATCCTCTTTAAAATCCTCCATCAACTTCGGAATGCCCCTCTGGTACCATTGCAGACAGCATGAGCTAATCGGGGCTAGCAACAGAAAATTCTACTGCCATAGCTTAGTGCCTTCTCACGCTTCATGTCCCTTGCTATTTTACATTTGTCTAAAGTCAGCCGTAGTCTTGTCATAACAGTCTTGAAGTGGTTTGAGCTGGTTCAGGGAAGAATTTCTTGAGTCTTCCTTAACTTGTTCCATAGTTAAGCCCAATGATGTTTGTTTCTGGGAGCTTTGGGATGTCTTGAAGTTGTGAAAGGCACTCTATAAACACAAGTTCTTTCTTGGTAACACTCGATGCAAAGAGGGTAGACCCTCTTTTCTTCAGAGCTAAATTACAGAGCACTCGTAGTGTTGGCCACCATGGAGAAGCCTTGGGTTCTGATAGTGTACACGTTTTAAAACATAACCTTGTTCCTTTGTTAGTGCACTTCAACTAAATGAATGAAATACTCTCCTGCTCTTCCTATTACCTGCAGGTCAATCCACTGTGATATCCAGTTACCATTGATATATTCAGGGCAGAGCAGACTGGTACCATCCAGTTAATGGTAACAGTCTCTTGCAGGAATGTTTGCTGAAGCATCAATTAAATTCCCATGAGCCCGACAGTGCACAATTAGTAGAAGTGATTCAATCCAGGAAGTACTTTGCTCACCATGGACCTGTTCCTATTAAGAGGCTCCCCCGGCATTATCAGCAATAGTCTGGCCTTAACCAACAAGTAGGGGCGTTGTCATTGAAATGACTGGCAATACTCAAATGACATGTGGCACTCTCAACACAAATGTGGGCCCAACAAAAAAAAGGAAAAAAAATGAATTCAGATCTTGCAGGTTTTCTGAGCATTCATTTCCTCAGTGTTGCTGGCAAGTTGCATTTTCAGTTTGGGTTTGAGACAGTTGCAAATGATTACCACTCATGAACTGAAACATTAATTTGGGCCAATTATTAGGGGGCACATCTATTAAGACTTAGCAAGAAATTCTTCTTCAATTTTAGGAAGCATTTACAAATCTGTGCTATAAGTCACATATTTTCAAAAGATTGAGAAACCACTGTGCCACACATAGGGCCCAAGTTTCCACAAGAAAAAAAATGGGCGCCCCTCCGAGCTGGGCGCCCGTTTTTCGCGCCGAAAACGGCGCCTAAAAAAATCCTCGGTATTCTCCACCTACTTACAGGTCCTCTGGCCCTCGGCGCAGCCAGCACGAGCTGTGGGGGGGGGGGGGCGGAGCCAGGTCCCGGCGCTGAAAACAGTGCCGGGACCTCTGCACATGCACGCTACAGTCGGCATGCAAGTGCAGTAGCTCCAGGCACCGAACTGTGTGGGAGGGGCCCGAAGCACGCAGCCCCTAGCCCTGGCTGAATGGCCTCACTGGGGCTGCGTGGATAAGGCTCCTCCCATGGCCAGCTCCTGCTCCCCGCCCCCGCCAAGACTGACACCCGCCCCCCCCCGCCGACCAGACCCGACCCGAAACCTGCTCCCCCCCCCCACCCCGCCGACCAGACACCCGCTCCCCCCCCCCCGCCCCGACCCGAGACCAGACACCCGCTCTCCCTCCCCCCCGCCCCAACCCGAGACCAGACACCCGCTCCGCCCCCCCCGCCGACCAAACACCCGCTCCCCCCCCCGCCGACCAGACACCCGCTCCCCCCCCCGCCCCGACCCGAGACCAGACACCCGCTCTCCCCGCCCCCCGCCCCGACCCGAGACCCGACACCCGCTCCCCCCCTCTCTCTTCCCCACCCCCCCCTCTCTCTTCCCCCCCCCGCTCTCTCTCCCTCCGCCCCCCCCCGCTCTCTCTCCCTCCCCCCCCCGCTCTCTCTCCCTCCCTCCCTCCCCTCTCTCTCTCTCCCTCCCTCCCCCCCTCTCTCTCCCTCCCTCCCCCCCCTCTCTCTCCCCCTCTCTCTCTCTCTCTCTCCCCCTCCCGCTCAGCGACACGAACGGCTGCAGAATTCTCCCTGGCTGAAGCACCTTCACACAGGTAGGAAGATGGTTTATTTAATCTTTTCTTGGCTTATAAATGTTTATTCAGGTTGGATTTATTTGTATAATATTTGTAGAAGTATAAATAAGGATTTATTGTCGAATTTAATGAGTTCCCTTCCCCCCTCCTCGTTCTGGAGACCTAATTTGTAACCTGCGCCTGATTTTTTAATGTGTAGAACAGGTTTTTTCAGTTCTACAAAAATCTTCACTGGCTCCATTCTACTTTAGTTTGGAGTACATTTTCACTGTGGAAACTTTCAAATCAGGCGTCAGTGGCCGGACACGCCCCCTTTTGAAGAAAAAATTCTGTTCTAAACTAGAACTGTTCTACCTGACTAGAACTGCAGAAAAAAAAATGTGGAGAATTGCGATTTCTAAAATAGTCCGTTCTCCACCAGTTGCTCCTAAAAATCAGGCGCGAATCATGTGGAAACTTGGGCCCCTAATGTGCAATATGGTCACATTGGATTGCATAATGGGCTAAACGTTTTGCTTTGTCTCATGGAGCTGGTGAACAGTGTGCTCCAGGTGTGATGTAGGGTGTAATGTATTTGCTTCATGGGTTCTTTGCTTAAGAATTCAAAGCAACACACTTCTATCAAGAACTAGTTGGTTTATTATCAAAGGTTTACCAATCACACTACACATTACCAGTTCATCGACTCGGTTCACAACTGCATACTTCATCGTGTATGACCGAGACCCAACTGACTGGGGTTTTATTGAGTCTTGTGAACATCACGTGACTGTCTAAGCCACTTACAATGCAACAGCTCTACAACTATTTTAGTTGCATCTGTAAATCAAGTGCCCTCTTATTGTAGGGGTAAATTAGATGGCAAACTTTAATACAAGTGCCTCCTTGCTAAAGGGGCTGGGGGGGCACTAACTTAAACAAATTAAACTTTAGACATGCGGTTCAAATCAAATATTGGTTGCCGGGAGTGATGATGCACTCCAGTCCCTCCGGCGCCCACCTCTTGCGGAAGGCCGCGAGCGTACCGGTGGGCACCACGTGCTCCATCTCCAGGGACACCCTGGCTCGGATCTAACCGCGGAAGAGAGGCAGGCAATCGAGCTGAATGATCCGCTCGACTGCCCGCTGCCTGGACCAGTTGATGGCCCCCTTGGCCGTGCCCAGGAGCAGTCCTACGAGGAGGCCTTCTGACCTGCCCCCTCCCCTCCACACAGGATGCTCAAATATCAAGAGCGTGGCACTGAAGTGCAACCAGAATTTGAGGAGCAGACCCTTCAAATATTGGAAGAGGGGCTGCAACCTCACACAATTTACATATACATGGAATGTGGACTCCTCTAGACTGAAGAAATTGCAGGCGGCCTGGGAGTCCGTGAACCGACTTAAAAACTTATTGCACGGGACTGCTCCATGCAACATCCTCCAGGCCAAGTCCCCAATGAATAAGGGGAGGACTCCCGCGTAGAGAGTACTCCATTGCGGACCCCCGCCTCCTCCGGATGGCAAGATGGTGCGCCATGGCATGTCCGGACAGCAGACGAGGATGGCAATGTGGAGAGTGTGCAAGAGCAGCCCGTACAGGAATCCCCTCCGCGCAGAACTGAAAGGCACGGAGGGGATTTCCCAGAGAAGGCTCAAGTTGTGAGGTGCCGACTCCCGAGGGAGGTTTCGGGGCTTGGCGCCGATGAGGAATTACGTCCGGACGGGGGTCAGTTCGGATGGAATCGTCCCACATGCTTGAGCCTCCTTGACAAACTTAACGGAGTCAGGGCCCAGAGCTGTTTTTAGTGACTCGATGGCATTGGCCGCGCGCCGGACGTTGGCCCAGGATAGGAGCTGTGCCAGCACGTCTGGCGCCATCCAGCCTGCTCCTCAGCCATCAAGCAGGTCCCTGACCCTGGTCACCTTGCCAGACACAGCCCTCTCGTCCGCCTGCCACCTAAAACCACGGTCGTGGAAGTACGGATTCCTCAGCAGCGGCTCCTGAGGGACAGCCACCACTCCAGATGGGGGAGAACTGCGCTTGGTGGCGACTCTCTTCCAGACCCTGATGAGTTCCTGGTAAAAGACAGGCAGCCCCCGCATGGCGGTCCTGATGCCCCCCAGGCTCCCAAACAGGAGCTGCGTGTCATAATTGAGGCAGTTCTGCTGGCGGACACCACCTAGGAGGGGGCTCGATGTAAAGGTATCTCTGCAGGGTCTGAAGACGGAAAGTCGCAGCCTGGGTGCTAATGTACATCAACGCTTGACCGCCCTCCCTAAGCGGGAGACTCAGAACCGCAGCAGAGACTCAGTGCTTCCTGTTGTTCCAGAAGAAGTCGACCAGCTTTTTCTGTATCTTGCCGACAAACGCAGGGGGTAGGGGTCAAAGTGACCAGCTGGTACCACAGCATAGCGACCACCAGCTGATTTATGACTAGCGTTCGACCCCTGCAGGACAGCACTCGGAGCAGTCCTGTCCAGCGTCCATGGCGAGCGGCGACCTTGGCCTCTAGCTCCTGCCAGTTTGCCGGCCAGGCTTCCTCGTTAGGGCTAAGGTAGACTCCCAGATAGAGGAGATGGGTCGTGCTCCAAGCAAAAGTCCCGAGCTCCTCCGGCAGGGACTCCACCCGCCACTGACCCACCAGGAGTCCGGAACATTTCTCCCAGTTAATCATGGCAGAGGATGCGGCCGAGTAAATCTCCTGGCACTCACGCACCCGCCGCAGGTCAATGGGATCCTCAACCATGAGGAGCAATTCATCGGCATAAGCCGAGAGGACGACCTCCACGCCCAGCCTTTGCAGAGCCAGTCCCATCAACCTTTTCCGCAAGAGGCGCAGGAAAGGCTCCACGCAGATGGCATATAACTTGCCGGACATGGGGCATCCCTGGCGCACCCCTCTCCCAAAGCGAAGGGGCGTTGTCAAAGACCCGTTAACCTTAATCAGACACTCCGGTGGCGTATAAAAGTCAGATCCGGGCGATGAAATGCATCCCGAACCCGAAAGCACGCAGAATTCTGAACAGATACTCGTGATCCACCCTGTCGAACGCCGTCTCCTGGTCTAGGGAAAGGAAGGTGACTGACAGACCGGCTTCCTGGAAATGGTGGACTATGTCCCGGACCAGATGGATGTTGTCGTGGATTGTCCAGCGTGTAGGACTGGTCGGGGTGGATGATGAGGCAAAAATGTTGTAATCCATGCTGAGGAGGGAGACCGGTCGCCAGTTCTTTAGTAGGCGGAGATCGCCCTTCTTAGGCAGCAGGACGATGACTGCCCTGCGCCAAGCGAGCGGCATCTCCCCGGTCGCCAGACTTTACCCCAGGACTCGCATGTAGTCGCCCCCCCAGGACGTCCCAGAATGCCCTGTGGAACTCCACGGTCAGCCCATCCAGCCCAGGGGACTTTCCCTTCGAGAGCTGGTCGAGGGCACCAGTCAGCTCCGCCAGGCTTAGCGGAGCATCCAGATTTTCGGCGTCCTCCGGGCCGACCTTTGGCAGGTTCTCCCGCAAAACTCTACGCGCTTCCTCGCTGGACAGATCCGGAGAGAACAGAGCCCCATAATAGTCTCGGGGCCCTGTTACTGATGCCCTCCGGATCCGAAACCAGAGATCCATCATCGGCCAGCAATGTCAAGAGCGGCTTACGGACCCCCTGTCTTCTTTCCAGCGAGTAGAAGAAGGGGGAGCCGCGGTCCAGGTCCCGGAGGAACGCGCCTCGGGACCCGACAAGCTGCAGTTCCTTCAGCGCGGCCTTCTTCACTTCGTACACTGTCCGCAGGGCCGGGTCCTCAACAACTTGACCGAGACAGGATTCCAGGTCGAGCACCTCCTTCTCCAGGCACCCCACACTGGCCTCCCACCTCTTGGTCGACCTCCTCACATACTCTTGACAGAAGAGCCTTATCCACGTCCCACCATAGCCTCAAGGAGGGAAAGCCCCCCTGCTTCCTTCTCCAGTCGGCCCAAAGGCGATGGAATGAATCCTGGAACCGCTCGTCCTCCAGCAGCAGGTTGTTAAAGTGCCAGTACGCTGACCCCACCCGCGCGCGGAGTGAAGCGAGCTCCGCACACACCAGGTGGTGGTCCAAGTACGGTGCCTGCTGCATGGAGGCCGCCAGAACGCAGGAGGCGTACGCCCGAGACATGTAAAGGCGGTCAATTCTGGACCATCCTCTTCTAGGCCTCACCCAAGTAAAGGAGTTGGAGTCGGGGTGGAGATTTCGCCAGACATCCACCAAGTCGAAGGGCCCGACCAGGTCCCTCAACTCCTCCATCGCCGTCATGCTCTGCAGGGCACCGGAGCAGTCGATAGCCTTGAGGGTGTAGTTAAAATACCCCCCCGCCCCCCCCCCGCCGAGGACAATGCAGTCACTGACCTCGACGGAGCCTAGAAGAGCGGACACTTCTTCGAAGAAGCGCACTTGCTGCGGGCCGGGCTGGGGGACGTACACATTCACGAAATGGAGCGGCATGTCCCCCAGGCGAACATGGAGCAAGCGGCCTGGCACAGGCTCTTCGACTCCCAAGATCTCCGGCTGAAAATGTGGGGCCAGCAAGATAGCCACCCCACAAGAAGTGGCAGTGAGGGGACACATGTGGACCTCTCCTTGCCATTCCAGGAGCCACTTGGCCTCATCTCCCAGAACGGTGTTGGTTTCTTGCAGGAAGCACACCCATATTTCCCCTCCCGTAGGAGCGAAAAATTGTTAAATCTATGGCGTGCCTCTCTGCCGCCATTGATGTTGAGGCTGGCTATGGTTATCTTCATGACAAGAGCATAGTGCAACCTCTACCTTATACTACTGTGGGGAGGGAGTGGAGTCGTGTGATGACCTCCACTCCCTCAGCAACCCAGTGAGGACCGTTTTGAGCCGGCGCAGCTCATGATTTTCTTGTTTTGATAAGGTCCTGTCCACACCCATGTTTTTGACAGAGACGTGGACGGACCTGATGAGCAGTGCCGGCTTGGACCATTTGTCCAGGGCCAGATGGGCTCTATTGCGGCGACCCTGGCATTCCGCCAAAAAGTCCTGGAGTTCCTTGGCAGGAATGAGGAGGGACTCAGCGGTGGGCATGAGGAGATCCATCACCTCACCGGCGATGGACTCTAAATCCTCTCCTGCGCCCAACACTGAGTACCTGTCCTCCTCCAGGAAATTGCCACCCGCGGCCAGTCTGTCGACCGCACGGGCTATAGTGAATGGCCTGGCCGCACCATCCAGCCCTATCTCTGTCACGATCCCACCCCCAGGATTGTCGGCAGAGGACTCCCCCCTGGGCTCCTCCTGGGATGCCGGGTCAGGAAGCGGCAGCGGATGGTGGACTCCCTCCTCCCCAGGCACTGGGGAGCATGGAGAAACCAGGCGAAAAACCAGGTCCTCCAAGTCCCCCCGGCGCCAACGATGAGAACGGAGATTGGGGCTCCTCACCCTCCCCGCCACCACCCTCCGGCCCAGCGGGCGGGGGTTCCTGGCTTTCGTTTTCTACCAGGTCGAGCAGATCCCAGGGGATGCCAATGTTTGACTGGGCGGGCTCGGCCTTTTCGGCCTCGCCTGCCTCAGTCCTCTGGACGCTCAACCCGGTGGCGATATTCCCTTTTGGTGGCCCGCATCCTCCCCATCCCCGGGAGGCCCAGGCCCAGGCCGGACAGCCTTGGCTGTCTTGACCTCCCGAGGGACAGACTCCCCTTGCCTTCGGCGCGCGTTGGGAGCGCTGCTGGGACGCGGGACCCTTGCCAGGCGCCAACTCCTCCACGGAGGGATCATGGTCCTCCTCCGCTTCCCCGGCATGGTGCCTCCTTTTGTGTCCGGAGGGATGCGGAGGCAAGGAGACCTCCAGGTCTGCCGAGGCCTCCGCCTCCGCTCCTTCCCTCTGGTTGTCTTGCCCGCACCTGAGCCCGACCATGGGTGGTAAACTCTCCGTGGAAGCGGGTATAGTCAAGGGCTCGGGCACGGGATGCCCCACGCTCGCTGGTGATAACATGGGGCCGAGTACAGTGATGGGGCTGTTTGGCCCACTGAGGGGACTCGCCTGAAGGTGTTTGTTTTTTGTTCTGTGCCTTCTTTCTGCGTGGACGCGTTCCCTCCCCCCCCCGCCGGAGGCCGTGATGACTTTGGCCGCGCATCTACAGCTCCCGACACGCAGACGGTGACGGGGAGGAGTGGCGGCTGCACCAGCCTTGGCCGATTCAGATATTTTAGTGGTCTTGGAGGCGGGGCAGTTCTTGCGGACTGACGTCCAGAAGACGCGGTAGGCTGTCCCCTCGTGGACCACGTTGAACGCTCCTTCTGTTACCTCTTCCCGCACCAGCTGGATGAAAAGCTGGCGGCGGAAGGAAAACACATGACTGAGGCTGGCCTCCCTGAAGCCGAGCGGTATTGGGTATATCCCTGACCTCACCTCCCCCAGGGACAAAGGGCGGGTTGTTGGAAATAACGAGTCTCTGCACGGTGGGCTTGAGAGGATCCACCGGCAGGAAGATCCCGCCCACCGTGAGCCGTGTACTAAGGGCCAGGGACACCGCCCGCTCTGACCCCAGGAAGAGCACAGCCTTCCCGTACATTTCAGAGGCGGCGACAATGGCTGAGGGGCTGACTACCCCAGCCATTGCCCTCACGCACTCCTCAATACTCATGTTGAGGTGAGTGTAGCTCTTGACCCCATTCTTTTTGGTTAGAAGTGTAAAAGGTGGCAAGGCAGCAGGAGCAGCAGGAGCCGCTGTGGCCGTGGACACCACGCTCGCATATGTTTTGGCTGACCCTGCCACCGGCGAAGGTGGACTTGCCATGTCAGGGTCCCTTTAAGGGCTTCACTCACCCCAATGTCACAGGCCCAAAACTTCTTAATTGGCCTCCTTACTAGAGCAGAGGGAGCTCTTAATTAGGCACACCTCTCCCCTGCTTAACAATTGGGGAGGGGCCTTTTTCCCTCTGTTCAGTTGTCTTTTTTTTAATAAACTTTTTTAAGAAAGGGGCCTCTCAGAGAGAAAGGGGAGAGACAGAGAGAGAGCAGAGAGAGAGAGAGAAAGGGGGGGATGGGAAAGAGGGAGGCTGTGAGAGCAGGGTCACCCCTCTCAGCGTTGGGTGGGTCCGATGGCAAATGCAAAGTCTTTATAAATGGTCTTCTGGTGGGGGGGAGAAGATGTCTTCACTCGGGATAGCTGGAAATATCCAGGCACAGTCCTCCACTGGGTCGCAACTGTTATGTATGAAACCCTACGTAACCAGTATTATACTGCTACTAGAGGGCGTACCTGTTGGAGTCCCAAGGGATCCCAGCATCCCTTGGGAGCACTGTATATAAGCAGGCTTCCCATGCTGTACCAGCACTCTGGAGTTAGTATAAAGGAACTAAGGTCACACTTACTCACATCTACAGTACTCAGTTACATTACTTTATTTGAGACATAACAACTAGCGACGAGATAATGAACCATCACGCGAAAATGCAGAGAACTGTTGGCATCCTGAAGAAATTCTCAGAAGGGGACGATTGAGAGGCCTTCGTGGAGCGACTCGACCAATACTTCGTGGTCAACGAGCTGGAAGGGAGCGCGAACGCTGCCAAACGAAGGGCGATCCTCCTCACCATCTACGGAGCAACAACCTATGGCCTCATGAAGAATCTTCTTCTTCCGGTGAAACCAACAGCCAAATCGTATGAAGAACTGTGTATGCTGGTCCGGGAGCACCTAAATCCAAAGGAGAGCGTTCTGATGGCAAGGTATCGATTTTACACATGTCAACGGTCTGAAGGCCAGGAAGTGGCGAGCTACGTCGCCGAGCTAAGGCGCTTTGCAGGACATTGTGAATTCGATGGATTCCTGGAGCAAATGCCAAGAGACTTTTTTGTGCTTGGCATTGGCTATGAGGTTAT
This sequence comes from Pristiophorus japonicus, assembly GCF_044704955.1. NCBI lineage: Eukaryota > Metazoa > Chordata > Chondrichthyes > Pristiophoridae > Pristiophorus > Pristiophorus japonicus. The sequence goes on along the minus strand of NC_091981.1, from coordinate 34,582,703 downwards.
CCTTCGCAAACTATTGACTGTTGAAACACTGAGCCTGAGCAAAGCCATAACGATAGCCCAGGCATTTATGACCACCAGCGATAACACCAAACAAATTTCACAGCATGAAGAGGTTTCGGCAAGTACTGTACACAAAGTAACGTTGTTTTCATGCAGGAATGTAAATGGCAGAACATTCACGCCTGCAGTTGCACGACCTCAGATGACCCAGAGTCCGCCATCAAGCGTTAATGTGAGGCAGTTGACACCTTGTTGGCGCTGCGGAGGCGATCATCGAGTCCATCAATGCCGCTTCAAACACTATGCGTCCAAAGGCTGTGGAACAATGGGACACCTGCAGACGAGCTGCAAACCCTGCAAACCACCACGTTGCAGAGGAAGACTGATCCATGGCGGATCAAACTGAACTAGAGACTCACACCGAGGAGGCAGAAGTGTATGGGGTACACACCTTCACCACGAAATGTTCACCGATCATGTTAAAAGTCGAACTGAACGGAATTCCAGTATCCATGGAACTGGACACAGGTGCGAGTCAGTCTATCATGAGTAAAAAGCCCTTCAACAGGCTGTGGTGCAACAAGGCACACAGACCCAAGCTTAGCCCTATTCATACCAAGCTGAGAACGTACACTAAAGAGCTGATCCCTATAATTGGCAGCGCAGCAGTAAAAGTCTCCTATGATGGAGCAGTGCACGAACTCCCACTATGAATTGTACCAGGAGATGACCCCACACTGTTCGGCAGAAGCTGGCTGGGAAAAATACGCTGGAACTGGGATGACATCCGAGCGCTTTCGTCCGTCGACAACGCCTCATGTACCCAGGTTCTGAGAAAGTTTCTGTCATTATTTGAGCCAGTCATCGCAAGTTTCTCTGGGACGAAGGTGCAGATCCACTTGGTTCCCAGTACACGACCCATCCACCACAAGGCACGGGTGGTGCCATGTATGATGCGAGAGAAAGTGAAGATCGAGTTGGACAGGCTGCAATGAGAAGGAATCATCACGCCGGTGGAGTTCAACGAGTGGGCCAGTCAGATTGTTCCGGTCTTCAAGGGCGATGGCACGATCAGAATTTGTGGGGCGTATAAAGTAACGATTAACCGATTTTCGCTGCAGGACCAGTACCCACTACCCAAGGCAGATGACCTATTTGTGACACTGGCAGGAGGAAAGACATTCACCAAGTTGGACCTGACCTCGGCCTACATGACCCCAGGAGCTGGCGGAATCTTCGAAAGGCCTCACCTGCATCAACACGCACAAAGGTCTGTTCATCTACAATAGGTGCCCGTTTGGGATTCGATCGGCCGCGGCTATTTTCAACGGAACATGGAGAGTCTGCTAAAATCGGTTCCGCGCACCGTGGTTTTCCAGGACGACATATTGATCACAGGTCAGGACACCATTGAACACTTGAAGAACCTGCAAGAGGTTCTAAGTCAGATAGATCATGTGAGACTCAGGTCGAAATGCTCGAAGTGTGTTTTCTTGGTGCTAGAGGTCGAGTTCTTAGGGAGAACAATCGCGGCAGACGGCATCAGACCCACCGATGCCAAGACGGAGGCCATCAAGAACACGCCGAGACCACAGAACATGACGGAGCTGCGGTCATTCCTGGGACTCCTCAATTAGTTTGATAATCTCCTACCCGGCTTAAGCACCTTGCTAGAACCTCTACTTGTGTTGCTACGCAAGGGAGATGACTGGGTATGGGGGAAATCACAAGAGGCTGCTTTTGAGAAAGCCAGAAATCTGTTGTGTTCCAACAAACTGCTTGTTCTGTATAACTCATGAAAACGTTTAGTGCTAGCTTACGATGCGTCTTCATATGGGGTTGGGTGTGTGTTACAACAAGCAAACAAATCGGGAACATTGCAATCTGCCTATGCGTCCAGGAGTTTGTCCAAGGCCGAAAGGGCCTCCAGCATGATTGAAAAAGAAGCTCTGGCATGTGTTTACGGGGTAAAAAAAATGCACCAGTATCTGTTTGGGCTTAAGTTTGAGTTAGAAACTGACCATAAGTCACTCATATCGCTATTCTCAGAGAGCAAAGGTATTAATACCAATGCCTCTGCTCACATCCAAAGATGGACGCTCACGCTGTCTGCATATAACTATGTAATCCGCCACAGACCATGCACAGAGAACTGCGCTGATGCTCTCAGTCAGCTACCATTGTCCACCACCGGGGTGGAAATGGCACAGCCTGCAGACTTGCTCTTGGTGATGGATGCATTTGAAAACGAAAAGTCACCCGTTACGACCTGGACCAGCCAGGATCCTTTACTGTCCCTTGTAAAAAAACGATGTCCTCCATGGGAACTGGTCCAGCGTCCCAGCAGAGATGCATGAAGAGATCAAGCTGTTCCAGCGGCGCAAAGACGAAATGTCCATACAGGCGGACTGTCTTTTGTGGGGTAATCGCGTGGTTTTGCCTAAGAAAGGCAGGGAAACGTTCATACGCGACCTACACAGTACCCACCCAGGCATAGTAATGATGAAAGCTATAGCTCGATCCCATGTGTGGTGGCCTGGCATCAACTCAGACTTGGAGTCTTGCGTGCGCCAATGCAACACTTGCTCTCAACTGAGCAATGCACCCATGGAGGCACCGCTAAGTTTGTGGTCATGGCCCTCCTAACCGTGGTCTCAGATCCACATTGACTTTGCGGGCCCGTTTCTAGGCAAAATGTGTTTGGTTGTTGTGGATGCTTATTCAAAATGGATTGAGTGTGTAACAATGTCTGTAAGCAAGTCCACTGCCACCATCGAAAGCCTATGAGCCATGTTTGCCACGCACGGCCTGCTTGATGTCTTTGTCAGTGACAATGGGCCGTACTTTACTAGTGCTGAACTCAAGGAATTCATGACCCGCAATGAGATCAAGCACGTCACATCTGCCCTGTTCAAGCCTGCATCCAACAGCCAGACAGAACGGGCAGTCCAAACCATCAAACAAAGCTTGAAACGCGTGTCGGAAGGCTCCTCCTATCCCGAGTCCTGCTCAGCTACCGCACCAGACCCCATTCGCTCACTGGGGTTCCCCCAGCTGAGCTGCTCATGAAAAGGGTGCCCAAAACAAGGCTCTCTCTTGTCCAGCCTGATCTTCATGATCACATCGAGGACAGGCGGCATCAGCAAAGCATGTACCATGATTGCGCAAATTTGTCACACGATATTGAAGTCAATGACCCTGTATTTGTACTCAACTATGGGCATGGTCCCAAATGGCTTGCTGGCACTGTGGTAGCCAAAGAAGGGAGTAGGGTGTTTCAGGTCAAACTCACAAGTGGACTAGCTTGCAGAAAGCATTTGGACCAAACCAAACTGCGATTCACAGACAGCCACGAGCAACCCGAAGAGGACACCACCAGCTTCGACGCTTCCACACACACACACAAGTGGCAACCGACATCATGGTTGAGCACGAAGCTGAACTCACCATCCCCAGCAGCCTAGCAAGGCCAGCTGCACAGCAGCCCAGTGAAGAACCAACCAACTCACCTACACCTGCATTTGTACCGAAACGATCGACTAGGGAGCGAAAGGCCTCAGATCGTCTCACCCTGTAAATAAGTATACTATTGACTTTGGGCGGGAGTGATGTTATATATGTAACCCTATGTAACCAGTATTATACAGCCACCAGAGGGCCTACCTGTTGGAGTCCCAAGGGATCCCAGCATCCCTTGGGAGCACTGTATATAAGCAGGCCTCCCATGCTATACCAGCACTCTGGAGTTAGAATAAAGGAACTCAGGTCACACTTACTCACGTCTGCAGTACTCAGTTACCGTACTTTATTTGAGACATAACATCAACGATGTTAATTGATGGGAAAATGAGACTTCACCCAGGCAACTCCAGCTGGTCCTGGGCCAGGCAATGGGAGGGGCGGGTGGCGGGGGGCGTGCTTTTAGTGATGTGTGGGGCCTAGTTATTGGCAACAACCCCAGACACTTACACGAACACACAACACCCATGATATTTCGGCCTTCTTACGAATCTTCTTTCCTTCCTCCACCGATAAAACAAAGTCTTTATTGAGAATGCACCAATTATACCCATCTGTCGATGTTGAATAATGGCTCTCCCTCCTTCCACACGGATGATGTTGTTTTCCTGAGTTGTTGCAGCTTTTTCTTTTTCCCCTCTCTCCAACTCTTTGGCAGTAACGTTGTAGCTCTTGCTCTCCTCCTCCCTCTCAAGGTGTTGAAACAGTAGGCCCCTTCCTCTTCTCCTGGGTACTCCATTTGCAGGCTTGCAGGCAGACAGTTGCAGGAGCTCCTTCCTCCACAGGGTCACAGCCCCAAGTGAATAGGCCACTTGGGGGAATGGAGGACCAGTACCTAGTAACTGTGGCTGACCTGCCAGTCAACCTAATAGATCATCCAACCTGTATGTATGTGGTAATCCAGTGAAACCCCACTGGAGGATCCAGTCATAGGGTTAGTATGCACCTGCCACGCAGCGAACTCCAGACCTTAGGGCTGTTGGGAAAATAGCTACCCTCTGGTCAAATACGTGTTTATGTTGCTCTTTCCCTAAAATGACTATGTGATGAATCAATCCTGGGGGTTGTGGATTATCTGTGGAGTGATTAGTAACAGTTCATAATACAGCTAATGTTATCTTCTTCTTCTTAGGTGGTCCCTCGTATCGAGGATGACTTACTTCCACTCCAAAAAAGGATGAGTTCCCAGGTGCTTCAATGAAGGGCCTGACAGTCCGGGTCCTGAAATACATATTGAAGGGTGGAAGATGCTTGTGCGTGGATTTTTTTAACGTGTTGTGGCCGTTGCACACCAGTCACCACACGGGCTTGACAGAGCTAGGTCTTAGTACAGTGGCAAGGATTTACCAAGACAACTGGAGACCAGCTCTGCTGCACGGACCTAGTGTGCACAAATAATGATAGGTTATAAGATGATGATAACCGAGAGGTCATCACTATCAGAAAAGATTGAATAGGCCGGGGCTCTTTTCTCTAGAAAAGAGAAAGCGGAGAGATGGCCTGATAACGGTGTTTACGATTATGAAAGGGTTTGATAGAGTTGACGTAGAGAAGATGTTTCCCTTTGCGGTGAGACCGAAAGTAGAGGCCATAAATATGACAGTCATCAATGATTCAGGAGAAAATTCTTTACCCAGATAATGATTTGAATGTGAACCTCATTACCACAAGGAGTGGTTGAGGTGAATAGTATTGATGCCTTTAAGGGGAAGGTAGATAACCACAGGAGGGATAAAGGAATAGAATGATATGCTGATAGATGAAGTAGGGTGGGAGGAAGCTTGTGTGGAGCATAAACACCGGCATGGACCGGTTGGGCCGAGTGACCTGTTTCTGTGCTGTAGACTCTGTGCTGTAGGAATCGAGTTGAATTTAACAAATCAGATGGATCCTTATTACTAAAGATTTACAGGAGGCGGACACTGGGAGATACAAATTGACTGTGGACTTAGACCCTCACAGGGCCAGAATTCGAACTCTCGAGGTGTTTGATCCTCTCACCAAACCCTCGATCTCCATTAACTTCAGCCTCGAGAACCACACACACACAGTTGCACTGAGCTGTGAGGTGCAGAGAGGGCGAGCCAGTTCCATTCTGTGGACCAGAGGAGGGGTCGTGCTCCCAGCTGACCAACGCTATCGGCTGTCGGACGGCAACACAGCTTTAATCATTAGGAATGTACAGAAATCGGACTGTGGCACTTACACCTGCACTGTGGCAAACCCAGTCAGTTGAACCAACAACATCTACCATCTGACCATCACGGGTACATCTGTCAGGGTTGCAGGGAATGGTAGGATTGGTGGCCAACCTTTCAAAGCCCAAGAGCAAGAAAAAAAAATTGCCAACTGACAGAGTCTTGAGTCTGCATTCATCATAGTTCAAGTTTTCCCCATCACTACAGACTTCTTGCCAATTTATTAGGCTAGATTTTGCTGCAGGTGTGAATCTAATAGTGCCTGCCATCTAGATTTTTAAATATTTTGCGTGGCAAATAGTTGAAAGTGCAAGTTGATAACATCACAACAAGGGAAACAGGACATCTGTGTATCTAATTAACCAATCAAATTGAAGGATAAGAACATAACGTAAAAAATAGAAGCAGGAGTAGGCCATTCGGGCCCTCGAGCCTGCTCTGCCATTCAATAAAATCATGACTGATCTTCTACACCAACTCCACTTTCCCACCCTATCCCCGTATTCTTTGATTCCTTTATTGCCTAAAAATCAATTGATTTTAGTCTTGAATATACTCAACGACTGAGCGTCCACATCCCTCTCAGGTAGATAATTCCAAAGATTCACAATCGTCTGAGTGAAGACATTTCTCCTTATCTCAGTCCTAAATGGCCAACCCTTATCCTGAGACTATGACCCTTGGGTTTTAGACTCTCAGCATCTACCCTGACAAGCCCTCGAAGCATTTGATATGTTTCAATTACATCACCTCTCATTCTTCTAAACTCCCAGGAATCAATCTAGTGAACCTTCATTGCAACCCCTCGAAGGCAAGTATACCTTTCATTAGGTAAGGAGACCAAAACTGTGCACCGTACTCCAGGCATGGTCTCACCAAAGCCCTATATAATTGCAACAAGACTTCTTTACTCATACTCCAACCCCCTTGAATAAAGGCTAACAAACCATTTGCCTTCCTAATTGCTTGCTGTGCCTGCTTGTTAACTTTCTGTGATTCATGTACCAGAACATCAAAATGTCAAATCCCTGTGCATATAACATTTACTATTCTCTCGCCCTTTGAAAAATATTCTGCTTTTCTATTCTTCCTACCAACAGTAGATAATTTCACATTTATACTTCATCTGCCATCTTCTTGCACAATCCTTTGCTGCCTCTTTGCGTCCTTCTCATTGCTTCCTCCCACCTAGCTTTGTATTGTCAGCAAACCTGGATATATTACACTCGGTCCCCACATCTAAGTAATTGATATAGATTGTGAATAGCTGAGACCCAAGCATTGATCCTTGCAACCAGCCTACTCGAAAATGACCTGTTTATTCCTACTCTCTGTTTTCTATCCATTAACCAATCCTCAATCCATGATAATATATTATCCCAATCCCATGAGCCCTAATCTTATGTAACAACCCTTTGTATGGCACCTTATCGAATGCCTTCTGAAAATCCTAATATACTACATCCACTGGTTCTCCCTTATCTACGCTGTCAATTACACCCTCAAAAAACTCTGATAGATTTGTCAAAACATTTTCTTTTCATAAAACCGTGTTGACTTTGCCTAATCATATCATGATTTTTTTAAGTGCCCTGTTCACATCCTTAATAATAGGTTCTAGTATTTTCTGATACTACTAATATCCCTGTTTTCGCTCTTCCTCCTTTCTTGAATAGCAGGGTTACATTTGCTACTTTCCAATCCATGGGGACTGTTCTATGATCTAGGAATTTCTGGAAGATCAAAACTAATGTATCCACTATCTCTGCAGCCAACTCTTTTAAAACTCTAGTATGTAGATCATCAGGTTCAGGGGATTTGTCAGCTTTTAGTCCCATTAATTTCGCCAGGGTTGTGAAATTAACAGCGCAAGGACTGAGATGGAAGTGTTAATTAGAGTGGGGGAATTCAAAGTCAAATCAGGTACAGAAAGAGATATAGGCTTAGAAATCCTGGTCGGCTGGTTCCTGCAGGCGCTCGACAGAAAAAGGTAAAAAAGATGCGCACCTACCTGTTCCTGCTGCGCCCACGAGAGATCCCGGTCCTGAGGCCTCCTCTCCCTGCGCATCGGAGCGCATGCACGTCGGGACGTCCGTATGCTGGAGCTGGAGTCACACTGGGCAGCCAATCCAGGTACAGTATTTTCTCATTCATAATAATGGTAACTCCGTAAGTTGGAGTTCCCATTATTATGATTGAGAAACACCCCGCCAAAACCAAAACACAAATTCAAAAATAGAAAAAATACACCACATATTTAAGATTAATTTAAATTAAAGTTAATAAATGTTTTATAAAAAATATATATATTTTTCCGATTTTTATGGTTTAAATAAACTTACCTTAGTGAGCAGGGTTTTTAACATTAAAATGTACTTTTTAAATTTTATTTTACTCTTTATATGTGCTTTAAAACTCTTATGCCTGTAAAAGTAGGCAATGCGCCTGCTTTTATCAGGCGCAGGAGTTTTCAGGACATCCGCTGGGCAAGATATGGGTAAATACCGCAATCTCGCCCTTGCGAATGTCCTGGCTCTGGAGATGTGGAGGATCTGTCAAGCCAAAGCTTGGCACGTCGGAAAAGCCGGTTTTCAGCGCATGCGCATTGTGTGCTGAAAACCGGCTTTTGTGATGTCTTCCCGGGTTCGAATACACTCATTACGGACCCAGGGAGGCCGGGATTTCCAGGCCATTAAGAAAGAGAACAAAAGGTTGGATTAAGAGAGAGAGAAGGAAAAAAGAGAGAGAAAGGAAAAAAAACATGGTTAAAATTTAACATTTTAAAATTTTCCAAAAGCAATTCAAATCTGAATCAGACTCTACACTTGTAATAGTTAATTTTCAGTGCCAGAGAGGTTGTTTGTCAGTAATTAACACTTAACACATTGTTAAAAGGGCGCTTAGACTGGAATGGACAAGAATTACCTTTCTGTGCTGAGATTAGTTCATATCTATCGTGCAAATACAGCAACTTCACACCGCTTAATGCATTTCAACGATGAGACAAACAGTGAGATGGCTTTTTCACAAAACCAATTGCGGAGCAACACATCTTGGACAGCAATGTTTGGATATTTGAGTTTAACCATGCATCTGCCTCTTGAATTAATTTTCTGTACCATTTGTGCATAAAGAAAGTTATGTGCCATTCGGTTCACCGTTATTTGGACAGGAAAATCTGCTCCATTGTCGTCATCATCATGATCATCATAGGCAGTCCCTCGAAATCGAGGAAGACTTGCTTCCACTCCTGAAGTGAGTTCTTTGGTGGCTGAACAGTCCAATACGAGAGCCACAGACTCTGTCACAGGTGGGACAGTCAATCGCCGAGGGAAGGGTGGGGGGGGACTGGTTTGCCGCACGCTCCTTCCGCTGCCTGCGCTTGACCTCTTCACGCTCTCGGCGTTGAGATTCGAAGAGCTCAACGCCCTCCTGGATGCACTTTCTTCACCTAGGGCGGTCTTCGGCCAGGGACTCCCAGGTGTCAGTGGTGATGTCACACTTTACCAGAGAGTTTTTGAGGGTGTCCTTGCAATGTTTTTACTGCCCACCTTTGGTTCGTTTGCCGTGAAGGAGCTCCGCATAAAGCATTTGCTTAGGGAGTCTCGTGTCTGGCATGCGAACTATGTAGCCTGCCCAGCGAAGCTGATTGAGTGTGGTCAGTGCTTCAATACTGGGGATGTTAGCCTGGACGATGACACTGATGTTGGTGCGTCTATCCTCCGAGGGGATTTGCAGGATCTTGCAGAGACATCGTTGGTGATATATCTCCAGCGACTTGAGGTGTCTTTTGTACATCGTTCATGTCTCTGATCCATACAGGAGGGTGGGTATTACTACAGCCCTGTAGACCATGAGCTTGGTGGTAGATTTGAGGGCCTGGTCGTTGAACACTCTTTTCCTCAGGCGGCCAAAGGCTGCACTGGCGCAATGGAGGTGGTGTTGAACCTCCGCATCAATATCTGCTTTTGTTGACGAGGCTCCCGAGGTATGGAAAATGGTCCATGTTGTTGAGGGTTGTGTCGTGAATCTTGATGATTGGGGGGCAGTGCTGTGCGGCGAGGACAGACTGGTGGAGGACCTTTGTCTTACGGACGTTAAGCGTAAGGCCCATGCTTTCATGTACCAATGGTTGAAGGAAAGCGTGAGTGGGTAGTCTGGTTTGCTGCACGCTCCTTCCACTGTCTGTGCTTGATTTCTGCATGCTCTCGGCGATGAGACTCGAGGTGCTCAACGTCCTCCCGGATGCTCTTCCTCCACTTTGGGTGGTCTTGGGCCAGGGATTCCCAGGTGCCGGTGGGGATGTTGCACTTTATCAAGGAGGCTTAGAGAGTGTCCTTGAAACGTTTCCTCTGCCCACCTGGGGCTCGCTTGCCATGTAGGAGTTCCGAGTAGAGTGCTTGCTTTGGGAGTCTCGTGTCGGGCATGCAGTCGATGTGGCCCGCCCAATGGAGCTGGTCGAGTGTGGTCAGTGAATCGATGCTGGGGATGTTGGCCTGATGGAGAACACTGATGTTGGTGCATCTATCCTTCCAGGGGATTTGCAGGATCTTGTGGAGGCAGCGCTGGTGGTACTTCTCCAGCGCTTTGCGGTGCCTACTGTATATGGTCCACGTCTCTGAGCCATGTCTCTTCAGTTTATTCCAAACAATGCTGGATAGATATCTCCCAAGCAAAATAACAATGAAAGTACTGTATAGAAACCACGAAGCAGTGAATCACTGGACAGCAAATATTTAAAAAATATCAAAAGCTTATTAAGAGTACTCAAGAGGCTGGGAATCCACCAACTCTAATTATGCACTCCAACATTTAAGTACAAAAAACTTTGAATCAACTTTTAACAGGCTTAGTAGCAGCTAATCATTGCCTTGGTGCTGGAAATACAATTGGCTGGTCTCATGGTAGCTGATGGAACCCTGAAAATGTGCCTTTTCCTTGTCCTTGGAGATATGAGCATAAAATGCACCTTCATGGCAGCCATAGAGTGTGCGAGAGTTCATTCGTTCATTCACTGAGCAGGCAAGCAAACATAACTGGCTGCCATTGAGCGCAGTGCATGAATAAATATTAATCAAGAAGGGCTGAATGTCCTTCCTCATCCATAATTATCTTATCCAATATCATCTGATAAGCTGTGATGGAGGTTGAAGAATAAATGTTGGCCAGGCCCCTCCTCCTCTTCGAAATAGTGCCATGGGATCGTTTAGGTCCAACTGAACAGGCAGATAGGGCCATGGTTTCACGTCTCATCCGAGTTTGGAAATAATGGCACGTAATTTGCAGTCAGCAGCGAAGCAAAGGCGTTCGCCGCTGGCCCCGAAGAAAGCTGCCCATCGAGATCCTGCGATCGCCATGGCGAGACCTGTGTCTTTCTTGACGCGCAAGTCAGATCAGTGTAGAATAGTGGGGAATTCCTAGAGCGCTCTGCTGTGACGTCAAGAAGCTGCCTAAGCAGCCAATCACAATGCAGAATTCTCACAGACAGGGAACCAGGAAGTGAACAAGTTGCTTTTAATCTGGCTGTTAAAAAAAAATGTTAAGAGAGAGCAAAACAAGGATTGGATTTCTCACATGGGGAAAAGGTAAACCTCAAAATAGATATCAACAAACTTAAAAAAAATATTCATTGTTTCCAAGGTTTCTTAAAAATTGTAAATTTATTGTAATAGAGAAATTTAACACTCTACAAAATTACAATTATTTTTTTCAGGCCATATTGCTTTTTTCAGATTTTTCTGTTAAAATATGCTGTTAAAACCCCAGTTACAGCTAATCCAACATGGTCTAACTTTTAATGGGGGATTTATCAACGATATTACCGTGGAAAAGTCCAAATTTTCAGCAGTTTCCCTTATTACACTGATTGCCGGCTATGGGAGTGGGTGGTGGTGAGATGCAGCCAGTGTCGGAGCAGTGAATGACTGACTGCAACTTCCAGATTTCCGCGTTGGGGTGCGCATGCGCTAAACCCTGACATTGCGGTCAGTTTCAAAGGGATAATAACAGCCAACGCTTATTACCCACCGCAAATTCCGGGCCATTGTTTACTTGCAAAAACAAACCAGAGCCTGGTGGATTTAGTGTCACCATAAGCAGGACTACAAAGTAGGATCACTCAGACCTAGCCTGTATGCCTGATAGCAGCACCACTCCAGATTCATATACAATAGTGACTTTTAATGTGACAGGCATGTTATCGATTGGATGTGGGAGGCGAATACTTCTCAACAGACTTCAGATCTTTCAAAACCATCGTTGCAGACATATCCAGTCACTATAATAGTATTCCTCTCACTGGAAGATCAAGAGCAGTCTCCTCCATCATACCGGGGCAGCATTAACGCAACAACGATGATAGTTTGGGTCTCAGAGACATGTGTCTTTGTGACTGATGTAACTTTGTTTCCTTCAGATACTCACCCCTGATATTACAAGAAAATAGAACAGTACAACATTGAGATGTCATCACATTGGTGAAACTAAAAGCAAATTATCACCTCACCTTGGCTGTCAGTGCAACTCCCATTGAGCTTCTTACAAATCAATAGCTCACAGCTCAAATTGCAAGCATGATAATACCTTAGTGCTTAAATTAATGTTATTAAAAGACATTACCAGGAATGCAGCCACATAGTCAAACAGGATTCTGTCAAGTCATTGTTGTCTCTCTCTAAAGCTTGAATTAAATGAGTTGGTCATGATTTTGTATCAGGGTGTTGCATTCCTTAATTGATTTCCCTTTGTGTTCCAAGAAATCAACTCTCAGTGCCTTCTTGAGCATCTCAGAAATGTCATTGACTCTCCCTTCAGTTTTTTCTGACGTTATTTTTTTTAACTAGGAACTTACCAGGGATATGCTCTTGTGTTTAAGATGTATGTTGTAACCAATCTAGCTGACTCCTACAGGGTCTGGTCAATCTTTGCAGTACATAGACCCTCTTAACAAAAGTCAACACTCGAAGCATGTCTCTTCAGTGTACAGTTTGAGGGAACTGTTAAATGCATAGCTCTTCCCATCATCTGTTGGTGTATGCTATCTCATGCTTACGCCTTTCTCCTGTCTTCTATTTCCTGTTAACCTCCTTCTGCCTCAATTTCGGTTCTTAGTCCACTGCTATTACACTGTAATGAGTTTGTTATATACAGTATATAAACAGGACTATTGTTTTGAACTCCGAGCAATCAGATAATAAGTTTAATCTTCCCAATACAAACATTAACTTTGGAAGTCATGAATATTGGAGTATTTACCCTCCCAATAGGGTGCACATTCTTACAAGTACGAATACTTGAACTTTGAAGGGGAAATGAAGCATCTGATACTTTCTGATTGGTGATTAACCGAGGAGTAAACAGTTGATTGATTAAGAGGTCCAGGGGCCAAAATTGCCCCTTCCCATAAGGCCTCTGGCCTGAAAGCGACGGTCATGGGGCGACGCGGAATGGCCGCAGACTCCACGGAGGAGCTGCCATTTTGGAAATTGCCCTTCGTGAGGTTTGGAGCGGTGCCCAGGATCGCTCCGTCTGTTTTCCCGCCGCGGTGTGCACGCGCCGACCCCTTATCGACTGGCGGGGACCCCTCAGGAAATTGCCCCTCAGGAAATGGCCCCTTTCCCGTTATTGCCCCGCGGGAGCAGCGCTGCCGCCGGTCGATGCCCCTGACAGCTTTTGCTGTCGATACACTCTCTGTGGCTTGACGGCACGGTCGCCCTTAACTGGGAGGGCGCACTGTGGCGGCCGCCATGTTGGTTTTTTTGGCAGCCGACTGCCAGGTCGGTCCGACACTTATGGCTGTGGGTTCGGCCGGGCCGCCAACAGGCAGCCTAGCACCCCTGCTGGCCCAGCTGAAATCCTCCCTCATGTCCCAGTGTTTGCCACTAAAGTGGCTGCAGAGCTCTCCCGTTTAACTGATGGGGTGGGATGTTGTGACGCTGATGACTGACAGCCTTGACCACTCTGCCCCGCCCCCACTTCCGCCCCGCTATTGACGTCAACTCTGCCCCGCCTCCATGAGAAAGCCACTTCCGCCCCACTTGGAAAAAAATCTCTGCAATGCTGAATTTCGACAGATAGGCTGCCCCAACAGATAGGGGGCCAGAACACATCGAAAACAGTAGGTGTGCCTCGTTTCCGGCGGTGGGCAATTTCGGCCCTCTATTATTTTGTAGAACAAGTTAGTGACTGCATACGAACTCTAATGATGGTTTTGTTATTCTAATTTCTCCATCCCAGTTGTCGTTTCCATGAAACTCAATAAAGGACCGTTTCTTCAGAAGCCAGTTCTCAACGTCGCTATTGCACTAAACTTAGAAAAAACTCTGTTGGCCCGTATCCTAACGTGCGGTAAGTCCCATTCACCCATCATCCCTTTGCTCGCTGACCTACAATTACTCCTGGTCCACCAACACATCGATTTTAACATTCTCACCCTTGTTTTCAAATCCTTCCGTGGTCTCGCCCCTCTGTAATCTTCTCCAGCCCTACACCCTCCAAGATCTCTGCGCTCCTTCAATTATGGCCTCTTGAGCATCCCTGATTTTAATCGCTCCATCATTGTATCAGCTATGGCTCAGTGGGTAGCACACTCGCCTCTGAGTCAGAAGGTTGTGTGTTCAAGTTCCACTCCAGGGACTTGAGCGCATAAATCTAGGCTGAAGGAAGCACTGCACTGTTGGAGGTGCTGTCTTTCGGATGAGATGTTAAACCAAGTCCATCTACTTTACGTTCACCTGTCTGTTCTCTCAGGTGGACGTAAAAGATCCCATGGCACTATTTCGAAGATCCCATGGCACTGGGAAGTTATCCTCAGCATCCTGGTCAATATTTATCCCTAAATCAACATAACAAAAACAGATTATCTGGTCATTATCACATTGCTATTTGTGGGAGCTTGCTGAGCGCAAGTTGGCTGCTGCGTTTCCCACATTACAACAGTGACCACACTCCAAAAGTACTTCATTGGCTGTAAAGCACTTTGAGACGTTCGTTGATTGTGAAAGGCGCTATATAAATGCAAGCCTTTCTTCTTTCTTTCTTTCATTGGCGGTTGTGTTTTCACCTGCTAAGCTCTGGGCTCTAGAATTCCCTCCCTAAACCTCTCTGCCTCTCAAGCTCTCTCTCCTCCTTTAAGGTGCTCCTTTAAAACCTATCTCTTTGACCAAGCTTTTGGTCACCTGTCCCAACATTTCCTTATGTAGTTCGGTGTTAAATTTTGTCTGCTTACACTCCTGTGAAGCGCCTTGGAATGTTTTACTGTTATATAAATGCAAGCTGCTGTTGTTGTAAGTATTTAAGCTCTCAGTTTAAGATGTCACTTGAACCCCTTTGCTGCATTGCATGACCCACCCAATTTTAACTCTGGGCAAGCAACGATTGTGGGTCTAGAGGGGCAAGCACCAAACTCGGCCTGTATCACCAACATGTGGCCTGGGCCATTTTAACTCCCGAGCATCATTTAAATATACCAAGCTCAACACCTGCCCAAACCCGGCATCAATGGCTTGAGGCTGGCTGGCGGGATTTGGGTAAAGAGGTCGCAGCTGGGGACCCATGGAAGCAGTCCCTGGCAGTGGGGTGAATGGATCAGAGAGGGGGTGGGGACGGAGAGCGGTAGGCGATCGTCGTCAAGAGGGGGAGTGAAGCTCGCGGCAGGGGAGCAGGGGAGGCCCTAGGGTTCCTTGTGGGGCATGGAGAAATCCTATAAAAACCATTTACCCGTTAGCCCTCCTCTGGGCATGCTGCTTCTTGCTGCCCAGTTTCCATGGCGATGCCAGCAACAGCCGTGACCTGGCGGCACGAAGTTCCTTGAGGCAAGATGGGGAGAAAGAGGGAGCAAATCCAACTGTCCTCTCATAAACAGGAGCTTAGTTTTTGAGTAAGTGTACAGGAAGGTCAGTAACTTAAATCTTCTCAGTCAACAGCTTCATCTGATATAATGCTGTACTGTGATTGTTAATAACTGTGTTATTATTTTTAGAACCGCGTAAGTCAAGATCTTGACTGCATAAAGTGGTTTTGATGCTGCACTTCTGAAACAATTTCATGCCATTACCTTAATCCTAAAGGCACTGTTAGTATCCTCCTCTGACAGTGGCTGGTATTTTCCATTAACCCACATGTATCTAATAGAAGCCATTTATGAACCATGTGTTTATAACTAAGGAACAGGGCTTGATTCCTCTGCCATTACATGGAACTTCAGTCTGGATTCCATCATCAACACTGCAGAACAACCAAGCTGACAGATACCTCTTTCTGCTTAGGCCCATTTAAAAGAGTCAGCTTCCTTTACTTTATTCTGCACAGAGTGCATTTCCAGTGAGCTGTAATAAAATCCATATGGTGTCGTGAAATACTTTACTGATTTAATCTTTTTCTCTCATTGAGTCGTTGCTGCAAGTTTTAAAACAACAACAACTTGTATTTATCATCATCATCATAGGCAGTCCCTCGGAATCGTATGTATATAGCGGCTTTAATGTAATGAAACGTCCCAGCGCTTCACAGGAGTGTTATAAGACAAAAAAATAAATTTGACACTGAGTCAGATAAGAAGAAATTACGGCAGATGAACAAAGGTTTGGTCAAAGAGGTAGGTTTTAAGGAGCATCTTAAAGGAGGAAAGAGAGGTAGAGAGGCGGAGAGGTTTAGGGAGGGAGTTCCAGAACTTAGGGCCCAGGCAGCTGAAGGCACAGCCACCGATGGTTGAGGAGTTACAATCAGGGATGCTCAAGAGGGTGGAATTTGAGGAGCGCAGACATCTCTAGGGAGGTTGTGAGGCTGAGGGAGATTACAGATATAGGGAGGGGTGAGGTCATGGAGTGATTTGTAAACAAGGATTAACTCCAAATGTGTGCTAGCCTTGGTGCTCCCTTAGCGCTGATTGTTCAGATGATGCACTGGGTAGCAGCTGGGCAAAGAGTAAGAACCCTGCCATGATGGGGTTCAGGCACCAGCTATCCACGTGGCCCCTTTTGATGAATTAAATGACATTGCTTCGAGAGTTCTGATCAGTGGGCATGACCCTTTTGAGGTCCAAGCAGAGTATGTGGCTAATTCTCCTTGGTTCTTTGAGACCATTAGTGCTACAGCAAACAAGAAAGAAATGCAAATAGAAACTTGTGAATTGTTTTGACATTGTAGAATATCGGCCCTCGCCTGCATCTAACCAAATTAGGTTTGGCGCTGACAAAGGTGTGGGCACCGCCGAAGGGAATTGTCACCGCCGAAGGGAATTGTCACCGCCGAAGGGAATTGTCACCGCCGAAGGGAATTGTGTCAACAGCCATTAGATCCACCCGGAATAACTGCAACCTCATTATTCCGAATATGATCATATTGAACTTCAACGAACAGTGGTCCAATGATTTATTTATGAATGCATTAATTTTCTTTGACATTCTGTGAACTCGATCATCAGGCACGCAGTGTCTCTGAGCTGCAGTGCAAACGCACTATGAGTAAGACTTAAAACAGATTCTTCAGATGTTTTCCAATTAACAGTGTATGCTACATTCTGGCATGAGCACAGACTAAAATCCGGCTTTGTAATGAGGGACTGTACATGACTGTTCTGCTTTGTGTCACTTGTGGGGAAGTGTCTTCCTGGAACAGGCCTTTGAATAGCAGAGATCAAACGTTGCTCGCTCTCTCTCAAGGCTGGCAGCCAACAGGATCTTCATTTTTCTTTTTCTTTTTTTACACTGGGCTCAAAAGATCAAGCTGCTCCGACTTTGAAGTGACACGATCCTGTGATCTTCGCGATGTGTTCTCAATGACTTTCAGGGGGCGATGGGAACTGCTTATTGAAGGTATCATGTGCCATCGGCTCAGATCCATGGCTTGTTATCTCTATACTATTTGCCTCCTCTTTGTAGCCTCAGTGAGTCGATCAAAGGGATTTAGAAGTCAAAAACTAATTGTGCTGTTTTGCAATTTAAATAGAAAAATAGCCATTTGACGAAACTTAGTGACAGTTTAACAAAATTAACATAGTAATCAAGTACATGAAATTTACACAGCCACTTCGTCAATGAAATACCCTTAAGAAATTGAGCCCACTACTGAATGACTTCCTCAAGTGCTCTACAACCTGATAGAACCTCTTGGTTATAGTACAATTATATGCCTCAGGCAGACATCAGGCTATAAGTTGTACCCATAAAGCAGGTTCAAGGCACATTCAAAATGGTTATGAAGCTGTTACTCCAAGTGGCAACTCAATGAATATTCTCAGTCTTAGAGAGATATGAGATGAGAGGGAGAGAGAGAAAGAGAGAATGTGCATTTATGTAGCACCTTTCACAATCTCAGGACGCCCCCAAAGTATTTCACAGCAAATGAAGTACTTTGGAAGTGTAGCCATCATTGTAATGTAGGGAAATGTAGCAGTCAATTTGTGCACAGCAAGCTCCCACAAACAGCAGTTACCAAATCATCTGTTTTTAGGTGCTATTGGTTGACGGATAAATATTGACCAGGACATCGGTGAGAACGCCCCTGCTCTACTTCAAAATAATGCTTCAAATTAAACTGTGACAGTGACACTCGGAGACACAGGTTCAAACTGACAAATTACAAATTGCAGACTAAGATCAGGTGGTTCTTCTTCACACAAATGATCATCAGCACATGAAATGGATGGCAATATTAGAGGTGACAGCCCTGGAATCAATGCGGAATCTGTTGGATGGTGTAATGGAGGGTTGTACCTTCCATCCTAATGGATGAGCTAATATGGAGCAAATTACCTTCCTCAGTATCTGTTTTATATAACCTTGTGTGATCCCATGAAATACATGTGCCTGGAGAATTTAAATCTGTAGTTTAAGGGATTGCTTTTTTGTTCATTCTTGGGATGTGGGCGTCGCTTGCAAGGCCGGCATTTATTGGCCGTCCCGAGTTGTCATCGAACAGGAGATGGTGGACCGCCTTCTTGAACCACTACAGTCCGTGTAGTGTTAGGCAGGGATATTTCAATGCAGGAAATTCAAACTGTGTTAGGCCAATCCCAACCAAGCCAGTTGGTTTAAAGCAGTGCTGTGGTTGTTGATAGGGAATATATATTTATACCGGGAAATTCCTCGCAGCTGTTCCCACTCTGCCAGCGTTACTTCGCCAGGAGTGGGGCCGAAAACCCCGTTTACGGATCGAGAGTAACTCCGAGGAATTTCCCAACCTGAGTCTGGTTTCCACTTTCTAAAAACTGGAAATTTGTGTCCCTTATTTGGGCTCTGGAATTTTGCACCAAATAGATTTGGCTTGGCCGCTTGGCCGAGCTCAGGCTTGAGTTCCTGCTCTGCAATAACAACAAACAACAACAAAAAAAGCTGCACATTTGACCCCTGTTGTCACCCATATCATATTTTATACTGATATGGTTCAGATGAAACCTTGCTGATCTCTGAGGTTTTAAGCACATCAATAAAATGGGGATAATTAGTAACAGCTTTTTGCTTCCTTTGTTGAACGTTGAGGGACCTAGATCACACCCCTCACACCCCTCTGGTTTCCCCCTCCAATGTTGGGTATTAATTGTCAAGCATTCAGCAATATTGTCCACCTCTTGCCCGCATGTAGCCTGCCTATGAGTCCCTTGAGCTTTTAGAAGCTTGAAATATGAATGATTTTCATGTTACTATTTTTTCCTGGAATTTTCCACATTCATCATAATGAAAGGCTCTGACCTGAGGTTAAAACTAAACTAAAATAGTCTTCAGAATTAATTAACTAGATGCTACAGAATTTCTTCTCTACGTAATGCATTACCACTTTGTGAAAATTTCATTTATTTTACATGGGCGATGCTTGGCTTTTGTGGAATTTTGAACCTATGTGCTTTTTTTCCTTAAGTGTAACATTATGGTGAGGTTAAAACCCCGAAGGAAAGTACCCACCCCATGAAGATTGTTTGCAGGAATCTGCTTTAAAACTATAATAATTTAAAGTAGAGATCGAATCTTTAAATTATAAACCATATCTGAACCACCAGCTTGCTAAGCTGCTTCCTAATTACTGTGCAAGTTCAGACAAAGGATGAACTGAACGGGAGCCAATATTGCACTAATTAAAGTGTTTGGTTGCAGTTTCTTAACTAATGACTGTCTTTTGGTAAATGTAGTTATTTATAATTTAAGCTGTGCATGGTTTAATGTTTCGAGTATTGCTGTTTTCACTATAATAATATACACAAAATTTACAACTATTCATGGAAAATGTCTGATTAAATTGCAGATTTATTTTAATGTGTATTTGTAATCCATCCATCTTGCATTACTCTGTGTACAAAACATCAGGATTTAATCACTTTTTAATTAGAAATGATCTTTTAATCATGCAATAAAAATTGGCTCATTTGCAAAATGGTTTGTGCAAAGCACACACATACAGCTTCTTACACTATGGGCTTGATTTTAAATCCTGGGTGGGAATGTGGCCTAGCGAGTGATCAGCTATTTCGGAGTAGCAGTGGGGAGGCCCTGCTCATTTCAACAGCCAGGCCTCATTATCATTCTGGTGGGAGCAGAATTTTGGGAGGCACTGGGCCACCACCACGAATCCGAGGGAAGGGTGCCTGTCACAAAATTGGTGATCAGGGGTGGGGGAAGGGTGGAGGTGGGTGGGAGCGTTTCCAGCATTTTTTTGCATCTGTTTTCAGAATTCCAGCATGTGCAGTCTTTTGGGGCGGTTTGTCTGTTACCATAGTTAGCTAGATTACTTTTAGTTTAATACCTGGGAATCCCTGGCCCAAGACCGCCCTCAATGGAGGAAGAGCATCCTGGAGGGCGTTGAGTACCTCGAGTCTCGTCGCCGAGTGCATGCAGAAACCAAGTGCAGACAGCGGAAGGAGTGTACGGCAAACCAGAATTCCCACCCACTCCTTCCTTCAACGACTGTCTGTCCCAGCTGTGACAGAGACTGTAATTCCCGTATTGGACTGTACAGTTACCTGAGAACTCACTTTTAGAGTGGCAGCAAGTCTTCCTCGATTTCGAGGGACTGCCTATGATGATGATGGTGGTTTACTATGAAAGAGCCATTTGTTTTTAATGAATAATAAATGTTCTGCTTTGCATTGAATGATGACATCCAGCATTCACAGGATAGTTAAAAGGCTCAGCTCTCTCCAAAGTCCACTCCAGCCAGATTCCTTTCACAGAATTGCCACCTGATCCACAGTCGGACATGCTGGAGTGAAACTGTCGAGTTAAGTGCCAAATGTATATTGTTTCTGCATCCAGTGTGGAACACATTACGATTGTCCAAATTCTTTTGTTGACCATTTAAAGAAAAGAAAGACTTGCATATATCGCCTTTCACAAACTCAGGACATCCCAAAGCGCTTTACAGTCAATGAAATACTTTTGAAGTGTAGTCGCTGGTATAATGAAGGAAACGCAGCAGTCAATTTGTGCACAGCAAGCTCCCACAAAAAGCTTTGTGATAAATGACCAGATGATCTGTTTTAGAGGGATAAATATTGGTCAGGAAACCGGGGAGAAGTGCCCCACAATTCTTCGAAATAGTACCATGGGATATTTTACATCCATCTCAGAGGGCAGATGGGGCCTCGGATTAGCTGAAAAATGACACCTCCGACAGTGCAGCACTCCCTCAATGTACGCCGATGTTATATGCTCAAGTCTGAGAGTGGGACATGAACCCACAACCTTTTGACTCTGAGGCGAGAAAGTGTTAACCACTGCGTCATGGCTGAAGGATCTTTCGGCTTGAAATGTTGACTGACTCCTGTTTTTACCATGGACGTTGCCTGATTTGCTGAACATTTCCAGCGATTTCTGTATCATGGGGAGGCCCTTGCATCCAATAGAGAAACAATCACCCCAGTTTTCATCTGGGGCCTCTGTACAGGTCCATTTCTGATATTAGCGCACACAATGATAACGTGCACTGACTCCATCTCTTTTTCCGGGGCCCTTTGAAGGTCTGCAGCAGTTTAAAGGACCATTGCTGCTTTTGATTGTCAGGGCTGAATCCCTAATATTGGGGGCAAAAAAGCCAACCATAGCCTTTGTGCTGGTATGCACACATGTGCTATTGAGAGGTTAGCTAAATGTACTGGACTTCACGGAGTTGGTTCTCAAACATTGGGAAGGGAGGTTAATAGAAACAGGTGCATGCAGCCTTTCAAGGGCTGGTGCTCAAAATTAAAGGGACATAGCTATTTAAAGGTGGCTACTCATCGGAAGAGAAACCTTGAGGCCTCTTTAAAGATTCAAAAATGGAACCAGCATCTTTCAGCCCTGGCTGGACAATGCTCAGCTCCTAAATTACTTAAGGTTAAATCGTACATCTATGCTTCTTAATTACCAATTAGGATCACATTGGGTTGCCCCAGGTATCATCAATCAAAATAAATCTATTCTAATAAAAGTTCCCCCTTTTTAAAGGGGCACAAACAATAACACCCAAATCATAAATTAAACAAAGGAAACTTAATAAATTAAATCAGTATTTTCTGTATCTACAATGCACTCCAGTCCCTCTGGTCACGGAAGGCTAAATCGTACATCTAAAGAATGTTTTTCCCCAATGTTTTAGCTCCAGACCGAATGGAATATATGGCAGTGCATGCAAATTATTTGTTTCTGCTTTAACTCACTATTTTTTGTATTTTTAGAACCAAAATATATTTGTAAGCATGTTTTAGCTTTCTGAAAGCATTGTGGTTAAAGAACAAATGTTCAGAAGCTTTTGATGTGACTGTTTGATTTTTATTTCAAGAACTTCTTGTTTCCATGTGTTTAGTCTATTCCTTCAGGGAAATAAGGAAAAAAAAACTGCACATCTTCTGCAGAAATTAAGAATCTTTTAATGGGTCTCAGTGATTAAAAGAGCAAAATTATAATCTTACTCCTCACCACCACCTCTCGACCCCTCCACTGCTTCTGATTTGTCATGCTGCTTGCCCGGCATCAGTATTGGATGAGCAGAACTTTCCTCCAATGAAACATTGGAAGATGGAAGCTGTTGGGCTAGATTTTACACTTTTGCGCTTATCGCCCAAAAATGGGCTTTATTTCCGGCGGGAACGGTAAAAATGGGTTTTCAGATCACCGGCTTCTCACCCATTCTCAAAGCACCTAGTCTCCATTTTTGAAATTGGCCGTTACCGTGAGCGATATGAAATGGGCGGTAGTATTAAACCTCGCTGATCTTCTGCTGTAAAGTGTCGCCGTCCTTAGCAACGGCATGGCAACGCTCGATTCCCGCAATTCAGGAGGTCAAGGGTCATCATGACATGCACAGAAGAGGAGACAGAGACAGAGGCAGCTGAGAGGGACTGAAGGCATGTGTGGCTGTGGTGTGTGCTTGTTTGGCTGTTGTGGGAGGGACGAGGGAGATTCACCAGCAGCAAAAAGCCTACTAAGTACCAAGAACACAGTTGGCACCGAGATTTTGTCCAACAAATAATATATAACATGGAAGCACTGGAGCTGGTAGCCAGGAACACTGGTGGCAGAGGGCTCCCAGAGGTCCTGGAGCGTGGCACTGCACCCCAAGGTGCCGCACCCCCATTGCCAACCACACATGAGAGCCAGCAGCAACAGCTTGCTTCTGGCTCGGAGCACGTTCCCATCCATCCAAGCAGCATTTCGGCCATCATCTCCCCTCCCCCCCCCCGCCCAATGAAGCATCGCCTGAGGAGCTCCTCGGCCAGGCAGCTTGGAGTCAGGAGGGGCAAGGGAAGGGGTAGAGGTGGGGAAGAGAAGCGTGGGGGGGGGGGGGAAGGGTTAGTTTTTACAGAAATACTGATGATTTCAGACAACTGTTCGGTTTAAATGTTTTTTATTTAACAAAACCTTGTTGCGCATTGGCTCAGCTAGCTGCACCGTTACACACTGGTGATTCCTTAACATCGAAGGGTATAATTACACTTAACTTCAATCAACTTAAACTTTAACTGTCACCAAGATGATGCCCATCATTGATATATGACCTGCGCACCCAGCAGTGTGTCAGGCTTGTAAATAACACCAACATTCTTTCGGGCAAAGCGCTCATTGATGAGCTCTTGATGTAAGAATCTTGCAGCTATCATGCCACCATGGGCCCTTTCATGCAGCCTACAGGGGGGCGGGGGCATGGCTTCAGCGTCAGCCTGATTGTCTGGGCCGATGTCAGCGTCCGCCTCCTCGTCCTCCTCTTTCTCTCTCTGGTGAGATGGACTGTCAGACTCATTAGGCAATTCTTGTCCCCTCCTGAAAGCCATGTTGTGCAGCATGGAGCACACCACCACGAATTGAGCTACTTGCTCAGGGTGGCATTGGAGCTCGCCTCCTGAGTGGTCCAGGCATCTAAAGCACTGCTTAAGCACTCCAATGGTTTTCTCCACGATATTGCGAGTGGCTCTGTGGCTCTCATTGTATTGCCTCTCGGCCTCAGTGTGGGTGTCACACAGGGAGTCATCAGCCAGGTGGCAAGGCCATATCATTTGTTACCAAGCATCCAGCATTGACCTTGTGGCTGTTTGTTAATCAGATAGAGTGCTCTCACGCAGTAAGTGAGCATCATGGATGCTGGAAATTTAGCATTCACTGCCATAATAATTTGCTGGTGGTCGACATTGAGTTGGACATTGAGGGAGTGGAATCCCTTGTGGTTCCTGAAAACCTCTGCATCCTGAAAAGGTGCCTGCATCATGATGTGCATATAGTCTATTGCTCCCTGCACCTTGGGGAAGTTTGCAATTCTGGAGATTCCTAGAGCCCTCTCACTCTGTGCCTCCCTGGTCATAGGGAAGCTGATCAAGTCCCTCCTGCATGCGTACAGGACTTCAGTGACCTGTCTAATGCAGCAATGTGTGGCATGTTGAGACAGACCGCACATGTCGCCGGCTGAGGCCTGAAAAGCACCCGATGTATAGAATGACAATGCCGTGGTGACTTGGACCTCGACAGACAGTGCAGTATTGATGGTGCTGGCAGGCTGCAGATCTCCCCTTATGAGCTGGCATACCTCAGTGATAACCTCTTTGTGGAAGTGCAGTCTCCGAAGACAGGTGGTGTCAGGCAAGTTGAAGTAAGACAGCTTGCCCCTGTACTTGCGGGGGGTGTAACGTCTGGTCCTCCTCATCAGTCTGGCACGTCTTATGTTGGGCACATTATGCTGTGGAGCGTACCTTCAGCCATCTTGAGTCTGCAGCATTTAATTGGTCATCAAGAGAGGGTGAGAAAGGACAGGCCCCATTACAATAGCTCTCTGTTTTCCACCAATTAGTCACAAACAATGAATGTCCCGACGAAGACACCTATTAAATTTCAATCGGTCACAGTATGGTCAAGATGTTTGTACAGATGCTCACATTAACTCCAACAACCTACAGAGCACATCCAATCTCTCCCGAGGTTGAAGCACAGCAGCCTTTTAAAGGATGCGACATGTGATGTAGAACATAGTGTCCACAACGCTGTGATTAGTTCCAGTTAGTTCCATTTTTTCCGGGCGGTTTTTTGGGCGAGCGATATTGTGGCCGATATGTGTGTGAGGTGGTGAAAGTGATGCTGGGCGATCTCATGGCCGCTAGTTTTGGCAAAAATGATCTTTACAACAAAAAAAAGAGGGCAGGCGGTATTATTGAATATCGGCGTTAATTCCGTGCGGAAACTAACGCTGGGCGATATTTGGGCGTTGGTTTCACCCATTCTGAAGATTCCACCCAAAAAAGGTGGATGGGCGGTATTATTTTTTCCCGGCATTACGAACATGAGGAAAGTAACGCTCGATGACACGGTTCTGAAAAATACCAGTCAGTTTCCATTTTGTGGCTAAATGGGCGATATATGGGCGTTATACGTCATTTTAGCAGTAAAATGGACGTTAAGTGGGCGTTAAGCATACAAAAAAAGTGGAAAATCTAGCCCATTGTCTTTGGCTCTTGCCTCAAACTCTGTTTCCTAGCCACCGATTCCATTCCTCTTCACGGTCACTTGTGCTCACTGACCTACATTGGCTCCGTGAACGGCAATGCCTCAATGTTAAATTTCTCATCCTTTTTTACAATCCCTCCGTGGCCTTGCCCCTCCCTATATCCCTAATTTTTTCCAGCCCTACAACACTCCGAGATCTCTGCGCTCCTCCAATTCTGACCTCTTACACATCCCCGATTTTCATCACTCCACCATTGATGGCCGTGCCTTCAGCTGCCAAGGCCCGAAGGTCTGGAATTCCCTCCCGAAACTTCTGCGCCACTCCAGCTGTCTCTCCAACTTTAAAATGCTCCTTAAAAACTATCTCTTTAACTAAGCTTTTGCTCATTTGGCCTAATATCTCCTTATGTGATTGGTATCAAATTTTGTTTGATAACGCTCTTGTGAAGTGCCTTGGGAAGCTTTACTATGTTAAAGGTGCTATATAAATGCAAGTTGTTGTTTATACTGTGCTTCTATCCAGTCCCATTGGCTCATACGTCCAAACTGAAGACCAATTGAAATTAATTATTGAAACTGGATAGCCCTGACCTTTCAACTATGGACTGTAGACTTGAATCCACCTCAAACTGACGACAAACCTTTGAGGTTATGGTGGATTGACAGGCCAGTCTCCAGTTCCCTATGTTGCTTGATGCTAGCAACAAATGGAGAGAAATTATGTTCCACAGCATCAGTATCTCTCTTTGTTCTAAATCAAAAATTCCCATTCTTGCCTGATGGCTCAATGGGTGATGGACCACATGTTGTAATAGTGAACCACACTAATTGGGAAGATCCAAGGTCCGGTACCTGATCTGGAGAGAGGAGGTTGAGCTGCTGGAGGAACACAAAGTAGTTCCTCTTCATCCCCCAATTTAGCTACACTCTAAAATTTATGGCAGGATACATTCTGCTTTTGATTGCCTCACTGCCAAATAGACACCCAAGATGTTGGATGCAACTGTCACCCATATCAATGGTGGTTCTGTCATTGAATTCTATTGTGAAATCATTTGTGCCATTTTTCACTTCTTAATGCTGATCTTGACCTCAGCATTAGATGAGTCAATAGCAGGTTAGAAAAGAAAAACAGGCATGCAGTTACTGAATCTACCCTTGGCCTAAATTGATGAGGTAAACCCTGTTGGAGGTCATTTAACCACATCCACAGTTGTATGAAATAAATATTTGCTCTAAATAATAGAGATCAGATTAGCCTCCTTACGTGTCCTATTGCACTGCTAGAGTAGGCAGGGAAACCCCAACATTCACCATCAGACTGACTTCCTGAGGCAGCAGGGTGACTCGCAAGGGAAACGTAAGCAGGTATGTCAATCATCTACCACATTAGTCATTATGCAAAGGCAACATGAAGAAAAACATTTTTACCCAACGAGTAGTTATGATCTGGAATGCACTGCCTGAAAGGATGATGGAGGCAGATCCAATCTTGGCTTTCAAAAGGGAATTAGATAAGTACCTGAAAGACAAAAATTTGCAAGGCTACAGAGAAAGGGCGGGGGAGCGGGACTAGCTGAAGTGCTCTTGCAGAGAGCCGGCATGAGCTCGACGGGCCAAATGGCCTACTACTGTGCTGTAACGATTCTATGATTCTATTCTACTGTAATTATATGGCCAATTTCTGGCAAAATTCAGTGTGATTTAATCAGTCACCACACAAATTTTTACCCATCAAATAGCTTAATTATTGTTTTGTGACATTTATTTTTGCACTGATTTCATCTAAGGGAAGTAATTAGCTTAATTAAACCAGAGCAAAGTGTAATCAAAACCAAAACATGCATGTCAAACAAGTACTGGCAGACGTATTGCCAGATTATAAATTGAGTATTATGTTAAATACACAGCAAGTGATGTGGCCAATGCCTGAGGTGCACAACATTAATCACTTCCCTGATATCTTGTCTGCTTAAAGGAGGGAAAGTATTGACCTCTGTGTAGGGGGTTTTTGCTCTGCCCAATTACGGGGGTCTTTGGTGGCTGTTGATGTATTGGGCCTCTCTGTCCCTTCCAGGGGATGGTCCAGCAACTTATGGCTCGCTGACCACTAAACTGGCAGTTTCGAAGCGCCCTAGCACCCCTATCTGGTTCTAACCTCAGAATTTTGGTGGATTATGAGCTTCCACAAGGGAAAACAAAACACTCAGAGACAAGTGGTACTTGGAACAAAAAAAACGGGGAAGTCCAATTTATTAACCACGGTAAGTTTCCAACAAGGTCAAACTTCATCAAAACACATATCTGACACACACTTATAAACTATGAAAATCTATGGGAAGAAACGGACACAATGAAAACCTTACACAATTTTATCTTTACAAGACAGTTCCAACATCACCCCCACCCCCCTTTTTACCTGACTGAACTAGGCTGACAGTTGGGAAAAGAAAACCCCAGGATAATACTTACGATCCCCTTTGACAGTTATCCTTATAGCCTTAGGATGGTTGGTTTACGGGGTAGCTGGAGTGAATGTTGCCTCTCCCGGTTACTTCGGTCTCTGGTTCTTCAGCTGGTTGGCCTCGGAGCGTTGTTCAGTGTGCGGCTCAGCTTCTTGAGACAATGTTGGGTCTCTCGGTAGTTGGGTTGTATATCCTGCACACAAGTCGAGCCCAGGGCCGTTACGATGGTATGTTTCACAGCCGTTAACAGTCTGTCTTCATTCTCTCTCGGTTTCTGTCTTGCTGCTCCTCGACTCCTTCTCCGACTGCCCCAGCTGCTTTCTCTCTCTTGTTTTCTGTGGTTCTGTAGGTCCTACTCCTCCAGCTGCTTTTCCTACTATATTCAAACTGGGCCGGGTAATGCCCATTGGTTCAGGATTTCCCCGCTTCAGGCCTGACTTGACCCCTGATTGGTCTGCCAGAATGCACTTTTCCCCCATTGGTCATTGCCTCTGTCTCGCTTTTGAGCCAGACTCCACAATGTAATCAGAAGATGTCACAGGTAGGTGTGAGGACCAGGGTATTGTTTCAGTGCACATTGGTGCCTCAATATCTGTTGGTCCATTGTAACGTCCCGGGAGTCAATTACCACAGTGATCTCCGGGCTACTGTCCATTGTCCATATTAATTAGGTAGATAATGGTCCACATTCATAATTTGATTATGGGTGAGTCATATTTTCAAACTGGGCCGGATAGCCCCATTGGTTGAGGATTTCCCCGCTTCAGGCCCGACTCGACCCCTGATTGACCTGCCAGAATGCATTTTTCCCCCATTGGCCAATGCCTCTGTCTCGCTTGTGAGTCAGACTCCACAATGTCTGTATCCGCCCACACGTTTCCCAGCCTGCCTGGTCTGAGGGTTTGACTTGGCCAAAAATGTTCATTTAAAATACATAGAGTTGAAACAACAGTGCACTACTTGGCCAAAAATGTTCATTTTAAAATGTATAGGTTGATCCCTTTTAGTTTTCTTGTCCTTAGAGTGTTCCAATAAAATGCGGCCGTGGATTTTCGAACCTTACACTCCCCCATCTTGACACACCCGGAATGTGCCAAAATGGTTGCAAGAAAATCCTAGAGCTCCCCAAGTGTCAGCCATCCCCATAATTACTCTAAACTATAGACCCGCATAAACCAATGTGCAAAAACAATATTTCTATCCATAATTGGTGCACTACCCACGCTTCTTTACAGATAAACTATAAACAAGGTACCATTGTGCTTTTAGTTACATAGAGTTAAGTACATAATTATGGCACATCATGTCACGTGTTCCTTGCGTTCCTTGAAAGATTATTTCGCCATCACAGCATATCAAACAGATGTATTTACACTGTGCAAATGTCTATCTGTGATAAGTAAGTCCTTATTGTGTTCTGTCATGGATAGTTTTAACAGCTTACGTAGTCGACAGTGCCAGTCAGTGTCCAGGTACGAGTTTTCGTGGTGTTACGGTAAACCAGAATGTTCCCTTTTGTTTAAACCACCTGGAAACAAAAATGGCATTCTTGTGTATTAGACTGGGCTGTCTTTCTGTTGTTTCTGGAATATTTTAAGATAACTCCGTGCTATTTGGGCTCTTTTGGCTCTGCAGGCATTGATGATGAGACATAGGACAATGACCAGTTGTACAATCACCAGTGTGTGGGAAGCCATGCGAAGCCATACCAGGATATCTACTCTCGTACCCCATTCCCACCACGCTGGTGACTGTATGTCCGCGATTTCGAGGGCACTGTCTTTGGTCTTTCGCTGTTGGGTGTAATAATGTTTTTGACTGAGATCCACTGCCTTCAACAGGGCGGTGAGTTTCTCAGGTAGTTAAGGGTATGGGGTACCCAAAATGGGCAACATAGTTCTGCAGATCACTCGCGTTATACTGTACCGTGAGGTGGACCGTGGAGGGTTCCGGGATTGGGATGATCCTTTCCTGGGCCACTTGAACTTCTGCCCTAGGTTTAAAGCAAAAACTGCTGTCCGGAATATCACACCACTTACTCGGGCCGTGTCTGTACCGGTGGGCAGTCGTGGCGACATAATACGTCCCACCACCTACATATGCTATCTGTGGCGGTACATGGCCAGGTGCCATCACCTCCATCGTGCAATTTATAGGTTCTGCCCAGCAGTGCTAAACCCGCACTGTGGCCTCCCGAAGGCGTTCAAGTGCTGGGGACACAGGATGACCTGTGCTCCCCGGCTACGGCAGCCAGATAGGTCTGTACCCCTCATTGCACGCTCCCACACAATGACATAGGCTGGGACCGTTGTGAAATGGACGTGTACCCCCCCGCGAATGACTCCAATGTTCTCTACACGGTACAGGGGTGCTGGCTTGGCGGATGGCCCCATCACTGGCATTGGCACAACTACACCCATAATAGCATGGTTGGATTTCCCACAGTCAACAGGGACAGGATAGGCTTCCGACGCCACGCGGAGTTGGCAGGGACTGAGGGTGCTGCTGTATGGGTGTAGTGCCTCCAGGTGCTGGTTGCTGATCCAGGAGGGGACCCGACCTTGCCTAAGGTCCTCCAAATTGCTCCGTCCCTCTCCCAGCAACCAGGCCCCATAGAGTACACACCTCGTTCTGTGCAGCCTGATCCGAGGCCAGCCGGTCCTCCTTGATCAAGGTGTTTATTGTCCTGGTGTGAGCCTCTAGCTGGGCAATAATTTCTTTCAGATGCACCGTCATAGCCACCCCCTCGTGAAGTGTGGAACCCAACACATTATTCTCTTTCCCTAGGATGCTGTGCAGCTGTGACTTTAACCCATTGATCTGTAGGGCCAGCTGCACATCATCCAGGCTGTTCATGACGGATGCCCCAGTGTTAAATCTGGTGAAAACATCATTCATGACCCCCTTGCGTTGTCGGCCCCGCTCGGTTGTATCTTCTTGTCTATTCAGGTCCGCCACCTTGACGTCCCCAAAGTCCAGCTCGTAGAAGCTCCTG
The DNA here is from genome assembly GCF_044704955.1 of Pristiophorus japonicus. NCBI lineage: Eukaryota > Metazoa > Chordata > Chondrichthyes > Pristiophoridae > Pristiophorus > Pristiophorus japonicus. The sequence goes on along the minus strand of NC_091981.1, from coordinate 34,551,634 downwards.
AACATTTCCTTCAGTAGAGCTTGGTACAACAACTCGGTTTCTCCGGGCAGAAGGCGGGTAGGCGAACTTCTGTCAGGTTTAGAATTACTGAAGCAACTGCATAGTGTACTCCCTGGTATACTGACTTATCTGTCGGTACTAACACTAACCCATTCCCAGGTCCCCTAGTGGTGGGCGGACATCCATAACTGTCAATGGGCTTGGACGTGGGCAGGGGTTTCTTCACCTGAGCCAGCAGCTCGGTGGCGTTGATTGGTACCCAGAAGCAAGGGAGCACACAGTCTTCCCTGCTGCGATCCCATTCCATCCCCTTCCCCGAGTCCTTCCACCATCTGGCAAAGGCAATGGACAAACCCGTTGGGCACACCTGGGCCGACCCCCATAGGCATGTATAGATCCCCTGATCATGGGCCCACCATTTCTCCCAACACACCGTGACCCCCCCCCCCCCAGGTGACCCCGTGATCGTTCGATAGGTGTCATTGCTCAGACATTCCCAGTCTGAGCTGCTGTCCTCGATGTCCGCACTCAGTTTCCTGAGCCACCATCAGCGTCCCCAACACACGTTAAACATACTCTCCTTCCTTCTGTCATCCTAACCTGGGACGTGGCCATCTCGATTTCGGGGCAAGGGATGGAGGCCTCCCCATAGGTAAAACTCTCGTGGCTTGAATACCGGGTGGAATTCGAACCCAACCACCCAGGCCATCTCCCCTTGTGAAAGTAGGTGGCCTGGCCTTCTGCCTCCATGATCCCTTCTCCCGTGGTCACGATTGGCGCCCTGCCCCCGGAGCACCCATATGTCAAAGACATCTCGATGTTGAGTTTCTGTCTGGTGCAGGTTCCCAGGTAGGTAAATAACATCGTGACGGTCCGGAGCATCTTCTGGAACACAAGATTGAACATAGTCTTGCCTGAGACTTCTTCAGGCTCGACTGGAGTAACATCACAAAAAATAAAAACACCATCACCTCACTTTAAAATCTCGCTAAACTATATACAGAACACCAGGCTATATACAATACCACCCGTCTCCGGGTGGCCAGGTCAGTCTCTGATACTGACTTGGCTTTGTCAGCCATCTTGCTGACCTTGCCCCAGGAGCCGGACTGCCCCTTTTTGTAGGGCTTGCAGGAGGACTTCTTTTAAATGTCCTGCTTCCATTTCTGTGAGCCCTTCAGTGTCTGGGATCTTTCCCGGGTATTTCGGTGGTGTCCCTTTTACCGCACAGAGTCTTCCACTCTTGTGCTTCTTTTCTCGTTTGACTCTGGGACGGTCAGGAAGGTATATGGGGGACCAAGGCATCCTAGGCTGCCCCATTCTGGAACCACGCCTAACCAGGGGCGCAGAGTCCCATGTTACGGGCTGCACCCCTTGGTCCTCCCACTGGTCTATCCCTTCCTCTACCTGCCCTGTTGTTATACTGCACAGGACTCCCTTCTCCTGTGCTAAGTCCCTTTCCAGCCTATCAGGCTGTGCCACTTCACTCCGCTGTGTGATGGTCTTACTGTGGCAGTGGACTATTCAGGGTTGTGGGGCTTTGGGGCCGGGGTTGACCTCTGCTACAGCCTCCATATCCACCGGAATGTCCTCTGCCTCCCGTGGGGTTTCTTTACTTGTGGGAGCCTTCCTTTTCCCTGCCCTAGTCAGGTCGAACCGCTTGCATTGGTTTATGTGGTACCACTTTACCCGGCGGGGTAATTGGACCGCATAAACCATAGGGCTTGCCTTGTCCACGATACTGTAGGGCCCCATGTACAGTGGCTCGAATACCCCCACCCTGGCAAAGCTGCGTACCATCTATTTCCCAGTCATCTATTTCCCAGTCGTGCTGGCTACGGGGTTCCAGCAGCAGCGTATTACTAAAGTGCTGTCTTCCCATGTTGGTGGCTGCCTACAGATCCAGCAGATTCCTAGCAAAGCGGTCTTGGTTAGCTTCCTGAAGCTGTCCTTCGGTGAGACCCGACACCAACGTGTGTACTGGAGTCCTCATGGGTCTCCCAGTCATCAGCTCGTGTGGGTGAATACCCTATGCTTTTTGACTGACTGGCTCGGATCCCCATAAGGACCAGTGGCAAGACCTCTACCCATCTGTTGGGTGAATTCCCTGTCTCCTTGCGGAGCCTTTCTTTGATGGTGCGGTTGAGGTGCTCTACAGGGCCTGAGGACTGGGGGTTGTACACCACATGCCACTGTGCTTTAATCCCCAGTACTTTTAAGGTGGCCTGCATCACCTGGCCGGTGAAGTGGCTTCCCTGGTCGGACTCCACAAACTGTGGCAGACCCCACCTTGAGAACACTTCCCTGACCAGGATCTTGGCTGTCCCCATTGCAGTAGCTGTTTGGCAAGGGAAGGCTTCCACCCATTTGGAGAATACATCCACCAGCACTAGACAGTGCTTGTACCGCCCCCCCTGGGCGGTTGGCAGGGGTCCTATGTAGTCGATTTGGATCGACTGCCATGGTTCCTCTATCCGCCTGATGTGTCCCACGGATGCCTTTCTTTTCTGGGGGTCTGGGTTGTTGGCTGCACACACCAGACAGGCTGCGCAGAAATCACGGACGTCGTTCCGAAGATCTGGCCACCATGTTGCCTGTTCCACCTTCTGCCAGGTGGACTCTGGCCCGGGGTGTCCCGCACCTGGACCCTCATGGGCCAGTTGTAGGAACTCCCGCTGGTGTTGTGCTGGAACCACCCACTTATCCCCTTTAAACAGCATGCCTTCCTTGACAGCTATATCTGCGGCACTGTATGGGCTCTCTGCCTTTCCTCCACTTAGGATGGTTGCTATGGCAGCCTTGAAGACGGGGTCCTGCACCTGAACTGTTCTCAGGTCCGTGGCCACTGCTACCCCTACGCTCTCTTGTTTCCCTGGCTTGCCTCGAGCTGCTATCACCCTGCCTTTCTCATACGGGTCCCAGAAGCGACCTGTCTTGGCTCCTTCTCTGGCCAGGAGGTCCGCCCGCTGGTTACCCTCTGCCCTGGGTTCTGTCTTAGAATTTGCCTTAACCTTGTGGATGTAGATGTCCCTATTGTTCCCTAGGGCTGCCACTATCCTTACTAGCAGGGGTTTGGTTACCAGGGGCTTCCCATCTGCGGCTGTGTACCCCCTGCATGACCAAATAGCCAGATACTCTGTACACGAATTGCAAGTAAACATACATCCGAACAAATTCCGCGGGATGTGTCACCACGTCCATCATCGCTGACAGTTCAGCCTGCTGGCACTCAGGGTGCTGGGGAGTTTAAGCGCCAAGGCTATGCCGTCCACGGGGTCCCAAACTCCGCAACCCGTGAGTCTTGTACCCGCGGACACGGAACTGGATCCATCGACGTAGATCTCGCGGCCTGTGGGATGTACTCCTGCCCGAAATCCAAAGTCGGTGTCCCAGACCCCTTCTACTGAGCATCTATGTGGCTCCCCTGCATATATGAGGTTAGCTGCGAGCCTGGGCTCGCAGAGGCCCCTGACCTTGATGACCATTTGGGAGAGGAGGAGGGTCCAGCGAGTGATCCTGGCACTGCTGACTGTTCCATCCTTTGTTCTCCCATCTCGTAACATCTGGGTCGGGGTGTGATGGGTGAGGAGTGTGATCGGGGATACTCCTGTGAAAACCTGTGCTCGTTTCACAGCCCAGTGAAACAGATGCCTTTCGCAGTTGGAGTACCCCTTCTCCACCTCTGCAAGGACTCTAGAGGAGTACACCATCGGTCTCACTGTCCGTGCCTTTCCTGTAAAAGCACTGCACTCAGACTGTCCCCGCTGGCTGCTACTTCTAAATAGAAATCCTTTCCCCATCAATAGCCCCCAGTGCAGGTGCCTTCTGCAGGTTCTGTTTCAACTGAAGAAATGCAGCTTGACAGCCTTGGTCCCACTCCCACTCGACCCCTTTGTGTAGGAGCCTGAGTAGAGGGGCTGCGGTTGCTGCATAATCTTCTGTGAAATCTCTGCAGTAGCCTGTGACCCCTAAAAAAGATCTGACTCCGGATACGGTGGTCGGTACCGGGAGTTCCTGCACGGCTTGCCTTCGGGCCTTATCTATACCTCGTTCCCCTGCTCTGAGTGTTAGACCCAGGAATTTTACTTCCTTTAACCCTATCTGGGCCTTCTTGGGGTTGACCTTAAAACCCCCCTCCTTAAGCACAGCCAACATTTCTGCCAGCAGGGGCCCATGCTCTTTACTGTTGTCAGTGAAAAGGAGCAAGTCATCCACATACTGCACCAACTGTTGCGGCTGGCTGCAGCTCTTCAAACAGTTCTCCATGCACTGGTGGAAGATGCTTGGACTGTTGTGAAATCCCTGAGGGAGACAGCTCCAAGTATATTGCTGTTCCTTAAAGGTGAAAGCAAACTTGTACTGGTCCTCTCTCCTCACAGGGATAGACCAGAAGCCATTTGAAATGTCTAGGACTGTGAAGGTGGTTGCAGATGCAGGGATTTCCCTGATCAGGCCTGCCACTGCTGCCACTGTAGGAGCACAAGCCAGGATGTTTCTGTTGAGCACCCGGTTGTCCACGGTGGCCCTCCACGAGTTGTCCGGTTTTCTGACCGGCCACAGGGGAGAGTTCACGTGCGTGGCTATGGGTCTCAACACACCCTGCTCCACCAGTGAGCTCAGTGCCACTTCCAAGTCGGCTGCTGCCTCTCCTGGGAAGTTATATTGCCTCTGAGGTCGGGACATGGGATTCCCATCTATCCTGACCTCTTCTCCGGTGACTCTCCCACGATCATAGAAACATAGAAACATAGAAAATAGGTGCAGGAGTAGGCCATTCGGCCCTTCGAGCCTGCACCGCCATTCAATGAGTTCATGGCTGAACATGCAACTTCAGTACCCCATTCCTGCTTTCTGGCCATACCCCTTGATCCCCCTTGTAGTAAGGACTATGTTTGTGGGTGACAAATGCTGTGAGACTGGCTCGCACATAGGCCCTGTACTCTGCCGGGGTGTTCCTGACCAGAAGCTCTAAGTCATAACCCTCTTTTGGCTTTACAGTACACAGAGCCCCTTTGTCTTGTATTCTTTCTATAAACATGACCTCGTTGTTTGTACCTGGGTCCACTGTTCCCCATAAGCAGTGATTTCGCAGATCCACCAGGATCAGGTGGGCTATAATGAAGTCTGCCCCCAATATACCTTTGTTAGCCTGCTCCCAACTTATCAGGACGCACTTCCATTTGGTGGTCAGTGCTCCCAACTTAAGGGTCAGTGGGATCGAAAAATACCCTGTTCTTTCGTTCCCCGTGAAGCCGACTAGCTCGTAGGGCACACCGCTGGACAGGGGCGAGGAGGCTGGGTCCTCTGTGTGGACAAGGGTGCTTGAAGCCCCCGTGTCCAACAAGTAAGTTCCCTGGTTCCCCTCTACCTCCATTTTTATCCACGGTCTTCCCCACGAGTCATAGTCCAGCGGACACAGGTAGGCAGGCTTGGTGGGTGCTAGTCATAGTTCCTGCCGTATGGGAGCTATGGGGATCTCTCTACCCATTGCTACATTGATACGGCCGGGACCTGTCAGCAGCTGCCTGAGGATTTCTACAGCGGTTTCAAACACTGTTGTGGCACCCGCTTTCTCATTACCCGGTTTCACCTCCGTGGGTGTTTTTACTTTTTTCACGCGGTAGGGGTTGGCCCTGCAGTTGTTGCGGTAGTGGCCAGGCTTACCGCATCCGTAACAGCCCCCCTTTTATCGGGAGGATGTCCACTCTCCTGATGCCACTCTCTATTGGGGGTTTGTTGGGTTGCACCACATGCATCCGGCCTTTTACTGTTTTCTCTGGCTTCCCCTCTTCCTCCCCATCCTGCCACCGTGTGGCAGCCAGTCTGCCTATCATGATGGCTTCAGTGAGATTGTGGTCTCCTGGGATGAACCAGAGATCTGCCCTTTCCCTGACACTGGGCAGGCTGTTCGCAATTATGGTGCGAAACCATGCATCCCTTTGGTCCGCTGTAAGGTTGTTTCTGACAAGCAGGCCCCCACATGCTGTGCTGTAGACCAGCCATAACCTTTCCACATATATCTGTGGGGCCTTCCCTATTAACTGGCGTGTTTTCGCTATCATTTCAAAGGGACTCCCTTTGTTCCATCCCATGGCCTCTAGGATACCCCTTTGTAGTGCCGCGAGGGTGCTTTGTCCCCAGCGACAATCTGGGGGAAGAGCCTGGTAGATCTTCCCATCAATGGAAAAAAGGAGCACTTTAACTGCTTCCGCGTTATCGCATGTGTTCATGTCCGCTGCCTGTGCTATCTCCAGGAAGTGAGCATACGGATCTCCCAGTCTAGTGAGCTTTGGGATATGTGACACCATGGCCTTTAATGCAGCAACTGAATGCGGAATGATAAACTCACTGTCCAGCGGTCCTTGGGGTTGTGCACCTTGTGGGGGACCGTACTTCCTCTGCACAGCCGGGCACATCGGTCCCACGGCAGACTCCACCACTGGCTCCCCCCTTTCCTCAGCCTCAACTGCCTCTGAATATAAATCTGCAGACTCGACCCTTTCTGTGGGTGTCCCATACCCCTTTGGCTGGACTGGCTCTACCTGGCCGATCCCATGCCCTGTGGGTTTCTTGGGCTGCACCCTCTGATCCTCCGTAAGGCCTGCTGGACACACTACCGGCGCCTCAGGAGGCGGTCGACTGTCCTCTGCCGCCGGATCCCCTTCCACTCCCCAATACCCTGACTCGTTGGTTGCCTCCCTGGGCCCCAACAGACAGATTGCCCCCTTTACCTGGGACAGAGCCTGGAGGAGGGATTGGATCCGCTTATGGCAGGGCGCATGATCCGCCTTCTCATGGCTTATTTTGGTGTTAACTTTTTAGGCTGTGTGCAAATCCCTTAATTGGACTTGAAGCTCTTGGACCTGCTGGGCATAAGCTGTGCTCTGCTCCCTGTACTTCTGTTCTGTAGCCCGTGACACCGTAACCTGACTCTGCAACCACTCCTGATGGTTGCGGAACGTTTCCTCTAACTGTGCCCTTCTATTCCTTTCCTCTATTAGCTCTTCTGTGACTTTAGTACCCGCCGCCCCCCCCGGCCGCTGAGGTTATAATGGCATCTTTTAATTCCTCCTGTAATTTTCCTACCCAGAGGTCTAACTCCCGAACCTGTCTAATTAAACATATCAGCCAAATTGCCTTTTCTACCCTTTTGTTATGTGTAGGCCCTTCTGTCCACTGGGCTGCCGTGTCCGCTGGGCGTCGCGCCCTGGTCAGGTTCTGAACCCATGTTTTGGCAAAATTGACCTTGGAGAAAACATAGTCCTTGATTCTCTCCTCCATTTTAGATTTTTCCAGTACCATCTTCTCTGAGGTTGTAAGCTCATTCTCCCATGAAGCTCCTACCTGGCTCGCCATGAGTGTAGGGTTTTTTTTGCTCTGCCCAAATACGTGGGTCTTTGGTGGCTGTTGATGTATTGGGCCTCTCTGTCCTTTCCAGGGGATGGTCCAGCAGCTTATGGCTCGCTGACCACTAAACTGGCGGTTTCGAAGCGCCCTAGCACCCCTATCTGGTTCTAACCTCAAAATTGTGGTGGATTATGAGCTTCCACAAGGGAAAACAAAACACTCAGAGACAAGTGGTACTTAGAACAAAAAAAACGGGTAAGTCCAATTTATTAACCACGGTAAGTTTCCAACAAGGTCAAACTTCATCAAAACACATATCTGACACACACTTATAAACTATGAAAATCTATGGGAAGAAACGGACACAACGAAAACCTTACACAATTTTATCTTTACAAGACAGTTCCAACATCACCCCCACCCCGCTTTTTACCTGACTGACCTAGGCTGACAGTTGGGAAAAGAAAACCCCAGGATAATACTTACGATCCCCTTTGACAGTTATCCTTATAGCCTTAGGATGGTTGGTTTATGGGGTAGCTGGAGTGAATGTTGCCTCTCCCGGTTACTTCGGTCTCCGGTTCTTCAGCTGGTTGGCCTTCGAGCATTGTTCAGTGTGCAGCTCGGCTTCTTGAGACAATGTTGGATCTCTCGGTAGTTGGGTTGTATATTCTGCACACAAGTCGAGTCCAGGGCCCGTACGATGGTATGTTTCACAGCCGTTAACAGTCTGTCTTCATTCTCTCTCGGTTTCTGTCTTGCTGCTCCTCAACTCTGTCTCCGACTGCCCCAGCTGCTTTCTCTCTGTTGTTGTCTGTGGTTCTGTAGGTCCTACTCCTCCAGCTGCTTTTCCTACTATATTCAAACTGGGCCGGGTAATGCCCATTGGTTGAGGATTTCCCCGCTTCAGGCCCGACTTGACCCCTGATTGGTCTGCCAGAATGCACTTTTCCCCCATTGGTCATTGCCTCTGTCTCGCTTTTGAGCCAGACTCCACAATGTAATCAGAAGATGTCACAGGTAGGTGTGAGGACCAGGGTATTGTTTCAGTGCACATTGGTGCCTCAATATCTGTTGGTCCATTGTAACGTCCCGGGAGTCAATTACCACAGTGATCTCCGGGCTATTGTCCATTGTCCATATTAATTAGGTAGATAATGGTCCACATTCATAATTTGATTATGGGGAGTCATATTTTCAAACTGGGCCGGGTAGCCCCATTGGTTGAGGATTTCCCCGCTTCAGGCCCGACTCGACCCCTGATTGACCTGCCAGAATGCACTTTTCCCCCATTGGCCAGTGCCTCTGTCTCGCTTGTGAGCCAGACTCCACAATGTCTGTATCCGCCCACACGTTTCCCAGCCTGCCTGGTTTGAGGGTTTGACTTGGCCAAAAATGTTCATTTAAAATACATAGAGTTAAAACAACAGTGCACTACTTGGCCAAAAATGTTCATTTTTAAATGTATAGGACGATCCCTTTTAGTTTTCTTGTCCTTAGGGTGTTCCAATAAAATGTGGCCGTGGATTTTCGAACCTTACATCTGTGATACCTTGGTCAGGGAACTCTTCGGGGAATATGTGGTGGGTGCAGTGAGACAATAAAGGAGCTATCCCAGGAGAACAGTCCAGGATTCACAGAAGGTAATGTACAGGTGGCACAGGAGTGCGAAGGAACTGATGGCACATTTTCCTTTTATGATGCGTCTGAAGAGCAACACTATGATAGTTTGTTGTGTGTATGCCTCAGAGAAGCCCATCACTGACTCACCAGGAAATTCCCACTGGGTTTCATCCCCAGGACAACTGGTTGCTCCCAATGTGGAGTTGGAAAGGATTGATTGTCCGGAGGTGCTGAGAGTTTAGGAAACCTGAGACATAAACCCAGATTACCAATGATCTGTACAGAGCCAATGGAAATCAAATGATCTGAAGCATCAATGAGGCAAAGCACCATAAGCAACTGAAGTAGGCCATTCAGCCCCTCAAGACTGTTCCTCCATTCAATTAGATCAAGGCTGCTCTGTTCCTCAAATCTATTTACTTACCGTTGCTCCATATCCTTTGATAACCTTGCCAAACAAAAATCTGTCGGATTCAGTCTTGAAAGCTTCAATTGACCCCCAGCAGTCACAGTATTTTGGGGGAGAGAGTTCCAGATTTCCACTACGCTTTGTGTGAAAAAGTGCTTCATACTTTCCCTCCTGAATGGCCTGGCTCTAATTATAAGGTTATGCCCCCATGTCCTGGATTCTCCCACCAGAAGGAACAGTTTTCCTGTAGCCACCCTATCAAATCCTTTCATCATTTTAAACATCTCTGTTAGATCACCCCGCAACCGTCTAAATTCAGGGGAATACATAGATGGGATACCATGAGGGACAGATACCTGCTAGGAGCAGTTCACGTTGAAAACGAATAGTAATAATAAAATAATACATTTTGAAATTCAAAATAAGAAAATTAAGTAGATTGTAAATGGTAAGATTTTAAATGGAGTAGAAGAGCAGAGGGCCCTCCGTGTGCAGATACTCAGGTCAGTAAAATGTCATACCAATAAGTAGTTAAAGCCCAAAAAAAGCCCAATGGAATTCTTGATTTTTTTATCTGGAGGCAAAGTACACAAGATCAATGAGATAATGTTGAACTTGTACAAGACCTTATTTAGGCCATATATGGAATATTGTGCGCTGTTCTGAGCACCCCCTTATAGGAGTTATAGTGCTGCGGGATCGATTACGTACACCTGACAGGGCAGAAAGGGCCTCGGTTTAACATCACTAGTGGGGACCAGAATACAAAGGGGTGAAGGTTTTATTACAATTATACAGAGATTGATAAATTGTTGTTGGGCAAGGGTATTAAGGGTTACAGAACCAAATCAGATAGATGGAGTCAAGATACAGATCAGCCATGATCTAACTGAACGGCAGAACAATCTCGAGGCGTTGAATGGCTTACTCCTGTTCCTATGTTCTAATATTCCAATGTTCCTATGTCTCATCAGAAAGATGGGATCTCCAACAGTGCAGCACTCCCTAAGTACCGCACTGGATGTGCAAATTTCTATGAAGGAGCAGAAAATATATCTCGCTTTAAATGTTTTCCAGTGAAGAATAATAGCTGCAAAAGAACAAATTGCAACCAAAAGGCACTTATTCATTAATTTTAGAGGCTTGCAGTTGCGTCAGTAAACTTTTCTGTCTGATTGTTTCCTCACAGTTTCTTCATTGCTTGGCTCCAGAACTGAAATCCAAATTACTTCCAGCCTCAAAATTACTCTGTGGAAACATGTTTTTCAGAACTCGATCACTCCCACTTGGGGATTGACTTCATCGCTCATGCCTTACAGCTGGAGCCATTCCAACGAGAACTAATCATTTAACTGCGGTGTAGATTAAGGGGAGAGAAATAAATAATTAGCACTGTGATTTTCGGAAGACTTTCTTTTCTTTTATGGCGATTGTTTACTCTTGGGAATTTTTTTATGGAATGCTCTTTCAAAAAACAGAAGGCAAATAGAAAGCCAAACTCAATGGAAATATCAAAGGGCGGTGGAAAGAAAAAAAAAAGACTTACATTTATATAGCGCCTTTCATGACCACCAGTCATCTCAATGCGCTTTATAGTCAATCAGTTACTTTTGGAGTGTAGTCACTGTTGTAATGTAGAAAATGTAATGGAGGAGGTTAATCCATTTAAATGATTTTGTTATTTGATGCCGTTTTAGTACAGATTTCATATCATTGCTGATAACTCACCTTTATACATTAAAGACAAACAGCAATAACTTGTATTTAAGCAGTGCCTTTAACATAGAACAAACATCCCAAAGTGCTTCACAGAGGCGTAATTGGACAAAAATGGAAACCGAGCCAAAGAAGGAGATATTAGAAGGGATTGGTCAAAGAGGTGAGCTTTAAGGAGCAAAAGGGAGGGATTTCCTGTGTGTGGGGCCTAGACTATTGAAGGCATGGCCGCCAATGGTGGGGTGAAGGGATAGGTTGGTGAGTGGGATAGGATATGCGCAGCAGAGTTTTGGATGTGCTGAGGTTTATAGAAAGTGGAGAATGAGGAACGAGAAATCGGCCAAGAGAGCATTGTAATAGTTAAGTCTGAAGGTGACAAAGGTATGGATGAGGGTTTCTGCGGCAGATGGGCTGAGGCAGAAGCCGCCTTTGCTTCATATACCTTAATACCCTTACCTAACATAAATCTAATGATCTCAGTCTTGAAAATTTCAGTTGTCCCAGACAGAAGAAGTAGGTAAAGGGGATAAGGGAATGGAGTTCCGACAGTGTATACAGGATTCTTTTCTAACCCAATATGTAAAAAGCCCAACAAAGGAGGATTCGGTATTGGATCTAGTAATGGAGAATGAACCAGAACAAATAAGATAAGTAAAAGTAGGGGAACATCGAGGCAATAGTGACCATAATATAATACACTTTAAGATAATAATTGAGAAGGACATAGCTATGACAAAGACCAGGGTAATAGATTGGAGAAAAGCTGATTTTCAGCAGCTGAGAATAGCACTTGGGAGCGTGGGGGCAGGGGTGGGGGGTGCGGGGGGAGAGGAGAGAGAGAGAGTGAGAGAGACGGACGGACGGATGGAGGGGGAGGGGGGGGGAAGGAGAGAGAAAGCATTGCGGCGGGGCGGGGTGGGGGGGTGCGGAGGGAAGAGAGAGACATAGGTGGGGAGGATTGGAGGGGAGAGAGGGAACTTGGGGAAGATGGATCATGTACTTCCAACCTTTTGGTGCATGCAAACTTGTTGCGTGTGTTACAAGGGATATCTCTGGGGTGGATGAAATCCAGAAGTCACGACACTGTCACTATTCATTTCATACCCAATAAACTGTTAACAATCCGCACACAATGCCCCATCAATGGCGTGGGGGGTCGGGGGGGGGGGGGTGAGGTGGTGGGTGTGGGTAAGGTCATGCACTTAAGCTTGGGTAAAGGACTTTGGCTGGAACTTGGTGGCGTTTGGGGAGATCTATCCTCTGTGGCTTCTGAAGTCAAAATGGATCGAATTACAAATTGGAAAGTCAGTCAGAACTTGGGCTGGGTGGTTCCAGTTACATATTCCAGAGGAACTTCAGGGTGTGGCTTATCCTCCAAGGGGACCAATCAGCAATAGGTCATGTGATAATGGAGAACCAATCAGAGAAATGGCTGCCATTCAGTTAGTACAAATAAACGCATCCATAAAAAAAGGAAGGTCAGAATGGGAATAGGCCACTAAGGGATGGACAGGATAATACCTCAGGCAGCAATACAGAGATGGCAGAGATATTAAATAGTTACTTTGCTTCATTATTTACCGGGGAGATAGAACAGGTGGAGATGACATTGGATGATAAGATTGGTAATGAGTTAACTGCATTTAAAATAAAATGAGGAGATATATTAAATAAACTAATCAAACTCAAAGAGGATAAAACCCTGGTCCGGACGGATTGCATCCGAGCATTTTAAAATAATCTCAGAAAGAAATAGCAGAGGATTTACTACACATATTTAGTAATTCTTTAGAAAGAGGTATAGTGCCAGAGGACTGACAGATAGCTAATATAATACCTATACTTTGAACTATTGGCCAGTCAGTGGAAGGAAAAATAATGGAATCCCTACTAAAGGAGAAAATAGAAGAACATCTATTTTCTCCTTTTGGTAGGGATTCCATTATTCCAAATATTTTAATAAATAGTTAGCATGGATTTCAATGGGGAAGGTCTTGCTTGACCAAGCTCATTGAATTTTTTGAAGTGGTAACAGAGAGAGTAGAGAAGGGAATTGCAGTAGATGTAATTTATCTAGATTTTCAAAAAGCCTTCAATAAGGTACCACATAATAGTCTAATGAATAAGGTCAGGGAATGTGGAGTCAGGGGACAAGTAGCAGAATGGATAGCTAGCTGGCTTCAAGGCAGAAAGCAGAGAGGAGGGGTAAAGGGTAGCTAGTCACAGTGGCAAGAGGTGGTAAGTGATGTCCCACAAGGATCAGTGCTGGGACCACTATTGTTCACAATTTATATTAACAATTTAGACTTTGGAATCAAAAACACAATTTCTAAATTTGCGGATGACACCAAATTGGAAGGGATAGCCAATACTGAGGAGGACGGCAATAAATTACAAGAAGATATTCATAAACTTGCAGAATGGGCATATAATTGGCAAATGAAATTCAACACATATAAATGTGAGGTATTATATATTGGTCAGAAAAATAGGGAGGTCACATATTACTTGGAAAATAAGGACTAGAAATTTGGTATCATCCTGGTTGGAGCATTAACCTTTGAGAAGTTGGAAGTATAGCGCCAGGCACTAATCAATCTCACTACCCACTAAATTCAGTCTTAGCGCCCAAAGAATGCAGGGAAGCGCTAAATTAGGTGTTAATGGCATAGGTGAGTGGCGATAGGCTCCAATCGATAACGAATATGAGATGTTGTGTTTGGGAGTGAGCATTGGCGAAGGCGCCTTCCAGCCATTATAGGGAAGGACCCCTGTGGGATAAAATGCAAAGTCCTTTGATGGCCGCAACTCTCTGGGGACTAAGCAGCCTTTAGTTGGCTGCAGATACATCCTGCTCTCTCTGCCATTCATAACTGACCTTTGCAACGTAAGTTCCTTGACATTTGGGACACATCCCTTTAAGTAGCGCCGCGCCAGCTGGCTGGTTCTCGCCTCCGCTCCCTGGCGATGTTGGTGCAAGGTGGTAAGGTGAAGGGCAAATCGGGCACCCGGTGAGAGTTGTACGCTCGCTGATGTCACCATCTGCATGGCGAAAGGTGCTGCGGTTCAAAGTAGTGAAGTTATGCTAAACTTATATCAAACCTTGGTTAGACCACACTTGGAGTAGTGTGTGCAATTCTGGGTTGCCATATTATAAAAAGGATATAGAGGCACTGGAGAGGGTGCAGAGAAGATTTACAAGCATGATACCAGAAATGCGAGGGTACACCTATCGGGAAAGGATGAACAGGCTGAAAAGAGAAAGCTGAAGGGTGACCTAGTAGAGGTCTTTAAAATCATGAAAGGTTTTGATAGAGTAGATACAGAGAGAGTGTTTCCACTTGTGGGGAAGAGCATAACTAGAGGTCAGCAATATAAGATAGTCACCAAGAAATCAAATAGGGAATTCAGAAGAAGCTTCTTTACCCAGAGAGTGGTGAGAATGTGGAACGCACTACCACATGGAGTGGTTAAATCGAATAGTACAGATGCATTTAAAGGTCGGTTAGATAAGCATATGAGGGAGAAGGGAATAGAGGGTTATGCTGATAGAGTTAGATGAGGAAAGACGGGAGAAGGCTCAAATGGAGCATAAACACCAGCATGGACTGGTTGGACCGAATGGCCCATTTCTGTGCTGTATATCCTATGTAATCCTATGTAATCCATCCACAGCCTTTTGGAGATTTCCAGTACCCTTTGTGTGAAAATGTGCTTCCTGATTTCACTCTCAAATGGCTGAGCTCAAATTTTTAAGATGATGCCCTTTTGTTCTGGCTTCCCCACCAGAGGAAATTGTTTTTCTGTATCTATCCCAGTAAATCCCCATAACAGTTTAAAGACCTCGATTAGATCAACCTTTTAAACGTGAGGGAATACAAGCCAAGTTTATGCAACCTGTCCTCATAATTTAACTCTCTAAGCCCCAGTATCATTCTGGTAAATCTGTGCTGTACTCTCTCCAAGGCCTATATATCCTTCCTGAGGTCCTGAATGACCCTAAATATTTGTTCAATTAAATCTAGAGCATCACGCATCCTTGTATGTGCGCAGTTGCTCTAATCTTTGGTGGTCATTTTGAGACTGGGTCCTTGGCCATTGTTTAACTAGCCTTGCAATTCACCACCTGCTGAAATAACTGGAAATGCATAACTGGTTCAGGGTGAACAAGGCGTGTGCTGTCCTTAGCTTTCAGCAGCGTTATTGAACAACAGCTGACCTGAACATTGCAGGAAAACTGTCCTTCGGCACATCTAACTCATTTATTTCTAGACGGAAGGTTGTCCTCCTCCTCTGTTGACACGCTGGTATTTCCTCCTTCTTTAAAATGCCTATTCCAGCCACAATCGGTATTCTGCTTTCCCACACACCCAAACGCACTTTAATAACCTCTGATCCACATGCAGCTTATTGTGTAAGTGTTATTAGCCTTTTATAACAGCCAAAAACCTGTTTGTAACTTACATCCACGCCGATATAATTGGCTCTGCTGGTGTTTTTAATCCACTGGATAGGAACTGTCCAAAGATAAATTAAACCCATACCAAAAAAGATAAGTAGGCAGTGGCACTAACAAAATATGAATTGTTAAGTTAAATTTACTATTTTCTGCATGACAGTAGGTTCACATAAAATGAACAAATGTGTCCATGAGATCAATTCTTAAACCTCTTGCCACATGACATTTGCATGATGCTGGCTTTCAAACAATTGAGATACAAATTTGTGGCAATTTCTAAACCTTGCGATAAAAGTGTATTCTAGCTTTGATTATTTCAACTCTGCGGGCAATTCTTCACATTTCTCCTCCACGGTGTGATATTTTTAGATTTTAATTTTCATTGCAAATTGGAAGACGTGCGAAAATGTCTGAAGATTGATCAAACGCCTTGCAAATGGGGAAGATTGGAGAGTAAATGCGAGCCTATTAGAAACGTCGTTAAAAATTTGACTCCGCACCTGCCAATCAATGAATATACTTCCATTATATAGAATTACAAAGAATGTACAGCACAGAAACAGGCCATTCGATCAAACTGGTCTATGCTGGTGTTTATGCTCCA